>NW_028270152.1:110634114-110799114 GCF_037043375.1 Chiloscyllium plagiosum
ACTGGTCAGTTCTCCCTTTTGTTGGGTGTGTTTTCTTTTCAGCAGTCTGGCTGGTAAATTTAAGCTGAGGAATCTAAAGAAATAACTATATTGGAAGAAGTTTCCATGTCAAAACTCTGTGCCATCTCTCTCTCCTGTAAGACGCTGTATCCACGATGTCATCTCCATGTCTAAGTATAGTACTCCAATCTTTTTGCTCATTGGGAGAAACGAACTGTGCCCCATCTGAAGTATCACCTTAGTACTGTTTCGGCGGAAGAAAATACAGAAAATCTGACAGTGGTACAACAGCACATAGTGACTGGTGAAAATGACCAACTGTGAAATATTAGAGTTAATACGTAGAGCTTGCTAAAATGAGAAAGAATTGAATTTAAACCTGGGTAGTTGCTGCATCAAATGAACCCGATCCCAGAATATTCAGGGAGATGGTAGCACAGCCCGTGAAAAAAACTGTGGAGTCATACAGCTCAAAAAAACACCCTCCGGTCCAGCCAGTCCATGATAACCAAATCACAAGCTAACCTCGCCCCACTTTTTTTCACTTGGCTGATATCCCACAAATCTTTTGCTATTCATGTCTTTTCAACGTTGTAACTATAAGAAAGAATGATTGAATACCCTTTAAAATTATTCAGAATTAAAATTCTAGGAAGTAGCTTTTGTCCCGACATATTTAAAATGGGAGTGGGATGAAAGCCGAAAAGAGCTCTAAATATTTGACACCTTGACGTCAGTGCTGAAGAAAATATTAGAGTGTGTCATAAGTAATGTAATAACGAGATATTTGGGGAATCATGATGCGACATGGCCGAGTCAATTTAGCTTCAGCAAAGAGAAATCAGCTTTGAAAAACCTGTGGAGATTGTGGCAGTTGTATCATCCAAACATGAGAAGCAGTCAGAGTGGTGTTTTTGAAATCAGAAGACTTTTTACATGGTTGTTGACAGGTGAGTGGAAGTCCATGGATAACGGGGTAATATGCTCTACGCATTCAGAATACGTAAATGGAGAGAATACAGGTAGCAGCGCCCTTTTCTGGACTGAAGGCCGTTTCACACGTATCACAGTTTGGACGATAATAGCGTGCAAGGCAGACAAATGATATGGACGTCGGCAAAAATGGCACAGATCTCATTTTGTATTGATTAATCGTTGCCTGTTTGGGAAGTGTTTTCCGAAAGAATCACACAGGCGTCAGAGAGTCTTCGAGTCTTTCAGTACAGAGACAGGCAGTTTTGCCAAAACTGATTCAAGCCGACCAAAATGTCCATCCACACTAACCCCGTTTCCCTACACTTTGTTTTGGGAGATATACAGCGTGGAAATGGACTATTTGGATCAACTCAGAGGAAGTAAGGAGTGCAAATTCTGGCGATCAGGATCGAAGGGTGTGGTACCGAAAAGCACAGTAGGTCAGGCAACATCTGAGGAGCAAGAGAATGGATGTTTTGAGCTGAAGTACATGATAGGCTTCAAGGGCTGAGATGTGAGAAGATGGCGATCAAGTGCAGTGGTGTGGGACGGTGGTATACAAGGGGATTCAATGTCCTACAGTCCATCACCTCCACGTCCCACAACTCCGCTCTTGCATCTCACCCCTCCAACCACAACAAGCACAAAATACCCCAGTCCTAATCTTCCACTCATAACAAACTCCGGATACACCACAACATGCGCCCCAATTTAAGCCACCAACAAACAAATCCCGCTAACAGAGGTAGGTTTCCTTTCCCGCCCTTTATCTACGCTCCAGAGATCTGAACAGCCAGACTGCTAAAAGGAAAACATACCAGAATAAAAAAGGCTAGAGGGGAGAACTGCCCACTCCCCACTGAATGTACAAGTCTTTCTTTGTTAAGTTGAAGGCTTCATGAATTAGATAAAGCCTGCTCTACGGACTCCACAACTAGGTCCGCGCTCCACACCAACCTGTCCTCTATTCCCCACACCTTGCCCTGCCATTGGAAGATGCGAAATCCCGTGCAAACACCTCCCCTTTACCTCGTCCAAAGCACCAAACGTTCTTTCCATAACTGACAGCGATTCACCTTTACTTCCACACGCCCCCATTGTGTTTTTGCTCCTGATGTGGTCTCCTCGACATTGGCGGGACAGGACGCCAACATACAGATAGTTTCAGAGACTATCTGTGGGACACCCTTACCAAACAACTCGAATACCATGTGGCTGCACAGTTAAATGATCCTTCCACTTCGCCAAGGACATGCAGGACCTGAGTCTCCTCCACCGCCAAACGCTCTCCACACGACGATTTAGGATGGACACCTCATCTTCCGTTTGGGATCCTCCAACCACGTGAAATCAATATATCTTTTCACCTGTCTGCTCCACACTACTCTCCAACCTAACACCTTCTCCCCATCTAAATCTACCTATCACATTCTCAGCTACCTTCCTCCCATCCTCGCCCCCCCCCCAATCAATTTGTTCCGTTGAGCCACTAGTCCCAATCCAGATTAAGAATGTATACTCAAAGCGCCGATTCTCCGGCTCCGTATATGCTGTCTAACGTTCTGTGCTATTCCAGATCAACACTCTTCACCTTTGTTCCAACTCATCCATTCCAACCATATAGTCTACACCCATTAGGCAGCAATTTGACCATATTTTTGAATCCCTTCCTATTCATAGACACATCCTGATGCCTTTTAAGTGTTGCAATTGTCGCATTTTCCATAACTTCCTCTGGCAGCTTATTCCTTATTCACACCATCATATGCGGGAAATATGTGCTCCAATGGTCCCTTTTAACGTTTTCCCCTCTCACCCTCAACATATGTCCTCTACTTCATTATGCTCCAACTCCAGGGAAAAGAATTCGTCTATTTGCTGGATCCTTACCCCAAAAGATTTTAAGCCTCTATTAGAACACGCCTCAGCTTCCGATAGTCCAGGTAACGGACCCCCAACTTCTTCAGCCTCTCCCTATAACTCAAATCCTCTAGCCCTGACCACGACTTTGTAAATCTTTCTCTGACCCCATTCAAGCTTTACAATACCTACCTTATCCATGTATTTATCCAAATACATACCAAAAGTTGTTAATGCACCCATCTCAGACACTTTCACTGGAATGTTATTCCATATGTGAACAATTCTCTCTGTGAAAAATATTGCCCACAATTTCCTTTTTATTCATTTCCCTCTAACCGGAAACTGACACCCACTCGCCTTCGATTCCCCAATCCTTGAAAAACAGATGAAGTGAATTCACTCTCTCCATGTCTATCATGATCTGATACTCTTGTATGAGAAATCTTCCCAGTCTCCTCAACCCGAAAGAAAGAAAATCATTCACTCTGTCCATGTCTATCATGATCTTATACACTTGTCTAAGAACCCTTCCCAGTCTCGTAAGCCCGAAAGGAAAAAAAGAGTCCTATCCTTATAACTCGGACAGCTGAGTCCTGGCAACATCCTTGTAATTTCTTCTGCACTCTTTCCAGTTTAATAAAATGCTTCCTCTTATAAGGTGACCAAACCTGAATACAACTCTACAAGTGCTTCTGTTCTGAAACTTCTGTTCAACAGCAACATATCTTTCGAACTTCTTTACTCAATGCGTTGACTGATGGAGGCCAATGTGCTTAGAGCCTTCTTCACTGCTCTGTCTACCTGTGACCCCATTTTCAGGGAACCGTGCAACTGAATTGCAAGGTCACCCACGTCCATTACACTCCTTCAGGTCGTTCCATTCACCACGAACCTGCGACCTTGGCTTTACTTTCCAAAATGCAAGAGCTCACACTTATATTTGTTAACCTCCTTTGCCATTTAGCATCCCTAATAGTTTTTGTTTGCCCCAATGAGCTCTCCCCACGTTAATGTGCATTCGATGTATGAACCTGCACTAAACTTTATGTTATTCATAACCCGCAACAACAGCTATTATGCCTTCTTTCTGAAACAGTTAACAATGTCAACGAGCTTCTAATCTCCAAAGAAAACACCAGTCACACAAAACGTTGTTTTCTCTCTTCAACGTTATAAAGACACGCTAAAGTCACTCGTGTGTATCACGACAAATAGAGGCATGAGGCACAACGTGGAGCAGTATCTCTGTGCAGCCATTGCTCGATTTTTGCGTCATGTTGGATAATCAATTACCTCATTCTATCCCTGTATAAGTGACTCAAGGAGTAGAATGTCCCCCTCCGGTTCCTATCCTATTGTTGAATAAACTGCAGAATTGGGTTGATGGAGTTCAATGCAGCTAAATGTGAGGTGATTCACTTTGGGAAGAATAAGAGGAAGGCAGACTACTGGGTCAATGGAAAGATTCTTAGTAGTGTAGATGTGCAGAGGGATCTTGAGGTCAATGTACATAGATCCCTGAAAGTTGCCACCCAGGTGGATTGTGCTGTTAAGAAGGCATACCGTGTGTTAGGTTTCATTCGTAGAGGGATTGAGTTCCGGAGCCGCAATATCATGCTGCAACTATACTATGCTAATATAGCCACACTTGGAACATTTCGTCAGTTCTGGTCCCCATATTTCGGGAAGAATGTGGAAGCATTGGAAAAGGTGCCGAGGAGAGTTACCGGGATGTTGCCTGGTCTGGCAGGAAGTTCTTATGAGGAAAGGCTGAGAGACTTGCGTCTGTTCTCATTGGAATGAAGAAGGCGAAGACGGGATTTGATAGAGACATACAAGATTATCAGAGGATTAGATAGGGTAGATTTTTCCTACGGTGATAACGTCAACTTGTACGAGGGACATAACTACAAATTGAGAGGTGATAGATTTAAGACAGATGTCAGAGGCAGGTTCTTTACACAGAGAGTGGTAAGGCAGTGGAATGCTCGACCTGCTAATGCAGTCAAGACAGCCACATTAGGGAGATTTAAACAATCCTTAGATAAGCACATGGATGATGATTGGATAGTGTAGGGGGACGAGCTGAGAATAGTTAACAGGTCGGCGCAACATCGACGGCCAAAGGGCTTGTTCTGCATTGCATTGTTCTAAGTTATAAGTGAATAAAGGTACTGAGTGGCTTCTTTCTCGCCCGATTGGACAGGGCCAACGGCCTATTTGGCTTACAGCAGTTCCTATTTACCAGCTCGATGTGTTGACTCAAGTGACAAGGTTGTAGCTTTAAAATGTTGCGTTGTCCTGATTTTTGTTAAGATTGTGATTGAAGGAGAGATACCAAGCTGGCGAGGTAATGCAACCGACTTAACCAGCTTTAGAGGACTTAGCTTAATTTTAATGCAGTGTAATTGGGTATAGCAAGCTCTCACAAATGAATATTTCTGGGTGTTGGTTTTCAGTAACATAAGAAGCTATTGGTGTATCACTAGAGCTTATATATTAACTGAATGTCTAATGGCTGCTCCTTTCTCTGAATTTTCACTTGCTGTTTCTTTTTCATGCTGGAGTAGAGATGTGCATTTGAGATGAGAGCCTCTTTCGTAACCACATTTACGAATTCTTCCCAAACTGTGTGAGACAGTCTTGAGGAACTGAATACACTCCTCTGTTTCTGTGCACTTGGTTATTCGAGTAAGCGGCGCCTAACTGCTTCAGTCTAGCAGATTTGAGGTCTGAATGGAAGTAGAGACCTCCGACCAACAAGCAGTAATTGGCAATGGGACAATTTGAGCGTATACCACCGGGCACTTAGATGCTGGCTGGATAGCTTATGGTATCGGCCCCACTTTTGTGTCAGCATCCATTGTCTGTGCTTCACTTATCTGTCAAACATTTGACTATCTCAGCGTGAAATAAAATGAAAGCAATGAGACATTACAAATATCTGGTGAAGGGCATTCTCACACAAATGTCCTTTTTAAAAGTCTCATCATCCCGCTTACACAGTCTGAGAGTCATTATTCACTGAAACAAACCATTTAGTCCAGCTTGTCCACTCCGACCAGATATCCTAATCTAATATATTCCTAATTGCCAGCTAAGAGCCCACATACATCAAGCCCTTCTCATTCTATTGTCCATCTAGTTGTCTTTTAAATGTTGTGTTTGTGTCATCCTCTGCCACTTCCTCCGACAGCTTGCTCCATAAATGCATCACTGTCTGCGTGAAAAAGCAGGTCCCTGTAAAACATTTTCCATTTCAAATTAAACGTTTGCCCTGGAATAAGAATCTTGGCTATTCACGCTTTCCATGCTCCTCATGATTTTATAAACGTTTGGAATATTATTCCTCAGCTTCCGATGCTCTAGGTTAAAAGGAACTCAATTTGCCCAACCTCACCTGATCGTTCAAAACTTGCAGTCGCGGCCATTGCCTTGGAAATCTTTTCTGCACCTCTCAATTTTAACAACATCATTTCCGTAGCAGGATTAATCAAACTAAACAAAGTATCATAATTGAGGCCTCACCATTATCTTGTACAGCCACAGCATGGCATCCCAACCCCTGGACTCAGTGTACTGTTCAACGAAAGCAAGCATGCGAATATATTCGTCACTATCCTATCTATAATTTTTTCCACTTCCAGTGAACAATAAGCCTAGACTCCAAACGCCACCTCTTTTTTCAACAACATTACCCGGGGCCCGATCATTAATTGCATAAGTTCTGCCCAACTTTACATTGTGAAACTGCAAAAAATCGCATTTTTCTAAGTTAACCTTCAACTGCCGTTTCTTGACCCATGGCCCATCTGATCAAGTTCCTGTCATATTCTGAGATATAAACATTTTCACTGTGCACTGCACCACTACTTCTGATGTCATCTGAAAACGTATTAACCATGCACATATTCACATCCATATCATTTATATAAATGATGAAAAACAGTAGATTCAACACTGTCCTTTGCAGTACACCATTGGTCACAGGCTTCCAGTCTGTAATGCAATCGTCTACCATCAGATCCTCCTACATTCAATCCAATTCTGTAGTCACTTGGTTCGCACATTCTGTATCGAATTAGGACCGAACCTTACAAAGTTGCCTACCACATCGAACCTTGTAATGCTTTGCTGAAATCAATATAGATAATATTTAACACAGTCCATTCATCAATTACCTTTGCCACCTCGTCAAAAACACTCAGTCAAGTAAATCAGGCACAATTTCCGACACACAAAGCCATGTTAACTATTCATAATCAGGTGAGGACTTTGAAAATCCCTCAGAATTCCATCCAACAACTTACTCAGTACTGCACTGTTCCCTGTGAGTTGGGATCACTGTTTCCTTTTCTAGAGCCACACCCAAACTGGACGTCAATATAAGACAGTTCATGATATGGCCAATGATTGTAGGTCTCAGACTGGTCCAGGGTCAGTTTTTAGAAGAAATCAGGCTGTTTTTTTCCCAACTGTTAATATAATAAGATTAAGAACACAACAAAATACTCAAACTTATAAGCAGTTCGTACTTTGCAAATATATTCAATATTCAATATTTCAACAACAGCACACCTCACTCTCTCTCTCACACACACACACACCAGTATTGATCTGCTAACATAAGCTGCTGCAATTGGTTTCCTTCTTGAAATTCCTTAATTTCGTTTGCTTCAGGCAGTGGGGAAATTCCAAAGAATCCTTACCAGGAATGCTGCATGAGCTGTAAAGACGACTGAAATTTTTTTAAGGTCACACACAGTGCGGTAATGAGTGAAAGGGAAAGAGAGAGGGAGCAATGAGCTGTCCTTTCCCAAGCAGATTTTATTTCCTCCCTCTCTGATCTGAATCACATAATCGTGTTATCGGAACCAAACTGGATCATTTAAAGTCTCCTTGAACATTATCCGAACTGTACTCTATTATATTCCCTGCTTCATCTTAATGCATCATTGTTGCTGCCATGCACAGAGCAACATACTGAACAACAAATGGTCCCACTTCTTTTTATGTGCCTACGCAATTTTAAAACAAACCGTTTAGTGTTTTCACAATATCTATACTAAATAAATACGTCTTACTCTTAAATTACATCTCCACATTTATTCCCCCATACGAGTGAAAATACTCATCAAGTATTCACCAGCTGCACACTCCTCAAAATCTTATATGCTCAACCAGGGCATCAATCATTCTCATGTCTAAACTGTTAATCCTTCAAAACCTATTGCCTTCATCACAAGGACGAGTAAAGACAAACATACTTCAAACGTTTTGAAAACAATTGTGTTTTGTTTTCCGTTCAGGGAATTGTAACTACATACAGTACATACTTGTGAACTCAGCAATGGTCTGCAAGGTTGCATTAAAAAGGGGTAAGATCATACCTTCTTCAAAGACCGCAATTTCCCTCCAGACGTGATCGACAATGCCCTCCACCGCATCTCCTCCACTTCCCACTCCTCCTCTCTTGAGCCCCGCTCCTCCAATCGCCACCAGGACAGAACCCCACTGACCACCCCACCAACCTCCATTTACATCGTATCATCCGTCGTCATTTCCGCCACATCCAAACGGACCCCAGCACCAGGGATATATTTCCCTCCCCTCCCCTATCAGCGTTCCGAAAAGACCACTCCCTCCGTGACTCCCTCGTCAGGTCCACACCCCCCCACCAACCCAACCTCTACTCCTGGCACCTTCCCCTGCAACCGCAAGAAATGCAAAACTTGCGCCCACACCTCCCCCCTTACTTCCCTCTAAGACCCCAATGGATCCTTCCATATTAGCCTCAAATTCACCTGCACCTCCACATTTATTGCATCCGCTGCGCCCGATGTGACTCCTCTATATTGGTGAGACAGGCCGCCTACTTGCGGAACATTTCGGAGAACACCTCTGGGACACCCGGACCAACCAACCCAACCACCCTGTGGCTCAACACTTCAACTCCCCCTCACACTCTACCAAGGACATGCAGGTCCTTGGACTCCTCTATCGCCAGACCACAGCAACACGACGGTTGGAGGAAGAGCGCCTCATCTTCCGCCTAGGAACCCTCCAACCACAAGGGATGTACACAGATTTCTCCTGTTTCTTCATTTCCCCTCCCCCCACACTGTCTCAGTCAACTCCCTCGTACTCAGCACCGCCTTCCTAACCTGCAATCTTCTTCCTGACCTCTCCTCCCCCACCCCCACTCCGGCCTATCACCCTCACCTTGACCTCCTTCCACCTATTGCATTTCCCAAAGCCCCTCCCCCAAGTCCCTCCTCCCTACGTTTTATCTTAGCCTTCTAGACACACTTTCCTCATTCCTGAAGAAGGTCCCATGCCCGAAACGTCGATTCGCCTGCTCCTTGGATGCTGCCTGACTTGCTGCGCTTTTCCAGCAACACATTTTCACCTCTGATCTCCAGCATCTGCAGTCTTCACTTTCTCCTCTAATATCAGTGATAGCAAATTCCGGAGAATATCGGTTATTGCATGTGCCAGCGACTGTTGAGTATAGGATATTTCGGATAATAAGTGAAAAATATTCTGTGCAATATCAGTAACAAGATGTTCGAGGGAATGGTGCGTACAGAACGTACCAGGAAATATTGCATATAGAATGACACAGAGAATATCTGGTATAGCATGTTTTGGGAATGTTGGTTGTAGAATTTTCCAGGAAATGTCGTTGATAGAATTGTACGGGGAGTGTTGGGTGCAGGTTGTTCTGGAGAAACTTAGTTACAGACTGTTCCAGGGAATTTCGGTTTTAGAATATCCTGGGTCACGTCGGGAACAGAATGTTCTGGGGAATTTTGGTGACAGAATGTGCTGGAGAACGTCAGGTACAGAATGTTCTGGGGAGTATCAGAAACAAAGTCTTCTATGCAATGGAATGTCAGATACAGAATGTTGCATGGAAGACATTTTATGTAATCTTCCAAGAAATTTCAGTTATCGAGTTTTCCGGAGAATGTCAGGTACAGAATGTTTCAGGAAGTATCGATTACAGAATGTTCTCGAGAATGCTGTTTCCAGATTGTTCTCGGAAACGTAGTGTAAAGGACATACACGAGAATGTCAGGGATAGGATTTCCCGGGGAATGTCAGGTGCAGAATTTGCCAGGGAGTGTCCAGGTGCAGAAGGTTCCTGGAGGTGCCCGGTACAAAATGATCGGGGAAATATTGGGTGCAGAATGTTTAAGATAGTGTTGGGTACACAATGTTCCGGGGAATTTTGGACATAGAATGTTCATGGAAATGTCAGGAAAATACTGTTCCAGAAAATGTCTGTATAGTGTGTTTTGGAAAATATCATGTGCGGAATGTTCTGAGAAATTTCGGTCCAGAATATTTCAGGTCACCTCGGGCATGGAATTTTCCGGCGAATGTCGGGTACAGAATTTTCCTGGGAATGATGGGTATACCATTTTCGGAAGCACGGGTCTAGAATGTTCCAGGTTATGTCGGGTACAGAATGATCCGTGGAATGACGGGTTTAGAATGTGATAGAATTATAAGGACCCACAACACAAAAGCCCTTCTGCCCACGAAGCTTTCCAGACTCACTTAGATTTGGGAATCTCACCCCAAGCTCAAATCCACTGCATTTTTTTCAGAAACATTAAGACACTGATCATTGGATTAAGATCCTCTTTTACCCGGGATCTCCCCCAACGTCATTTTCAATTTTTTACAACACTGCCAGTGATAAAATGTTCTGTACTTGCCGTTCCAATATCGGTCACATCGTAGATAAGTCTCTTTAATGCCATTAAGTCAAATCTATTTCTCTCAATGTGTGTACTGACTTCCTGAATTTGTTTTGTGAGGACAATTATATTCAGTCTCAGTCTATTTCATTCAAATTTTAAACTCATTCCTCCATTGTGACGTTTTTCCTCATATTGATCTGTCAGGAGATTGTCTGCAATCGACATAATCACAGAATCAGGCCTGATGGGTAATATTACATGAAGCACTATCACCATCCGTGGTTATATCCTGTACTACCAGGAGGATAGATGCATCAATGGGAAGCACCATTGGATACCGTCAATAAAGAAGTTACCCTGGAATTACCGAACTTTGATTGCACAACCCAGGAAAGTTTATGGCAACTGGTCAAGGAAATCTCCTGATGTGTACATATACTGCCCTCCACACCATCCATCGTTGAAAAATCAGTTCTGCTTTCTGTTGAAGTCAAATCTGTGGAAGTACTGAAGGTGACAAAGATACAGAACGCAATCTGGGTGTGGTACTTCAATGTCTATCGCCAACGGTGTCTCCACAGGCGCACCAGTGACGAAGCGGAGCGAGGCTTTGAGTGCATAGCAGCCAGACTCTGGGAATTAATGTGTGAAACAACAAGAGGGAAACATTCTCGCTTAATTACTTATCACGGATGAGTCTGTCTCTCATAGTGTCTGTAGGAGAATCCAGCACAAAGTTTTGGCGGAGGGAAGGTCGCAGCCTCAAACTGAAGATACCACCCATTGTCATATATGGCATGACGTCCTGTTTGTGTGTCCGTCTGTATGTATGTGTGGTCTCTGTTGCACATTTTTCTCGAAAGTGATCCAATCTGATCGATGCTATTGTCCATTTAGGTGAACTGGTTACATTTAAAAATTTGATGCAACCGGTAGAAGAGTGGGGATGGAAAAGAAAACAGTGACTCTCTAACATTCGTTGGAACATGAATGAGAATTTTTTTAAAAATCTATTCAGGTGGATTTCTCTTCCTAAGACGTTTTTGGCGCCACACTGTTTGCATTTTTAAAAAGTGTTCAGTTTGTTAATCATTTGGCAGACAGGTGAATTCAGGAAAGGGACTTAAAAACTACTACTGAGACCACAATCCAATCAGCCATGATCTTCTTGCCTGGTGGAGCAGTGACACAGTGCTCATGACCTATTGCTGCTCTTCAGTCCTGTATTCCATTCGGAGTGTTCCATTCGGATCTCAAACCTGCTCAAAGTGCAGATGGGGCCATTTGCTACAAATGTCCAGTCCACAATAACACAGCGTATCATTCAGTTCCTCAAGACTGTCACACACTGTTTGTTGGTGGCTGGAAAACGGTAGTGTTGAAATTCAGGCTGCTTTCAAAAATAGTCTCCCATCTCTACAGATTCCCTCGCCACCCCCACCCACCAACCCTGCAACTTGTGCTTCATTTACTGGTTGTGTTGAAGATTCGATTCACTGTGAATATAGGCCAATACCGCATGCAGAGATGACTCATAATTGCTTTTGTTATGAAGTTGAATGCGTGTACTGTGCATTCAAGAGAGGGTGAAAGCTGAAAGCTTGCAAGCAATTGTCATGTTACTGACTAGCAGTCTGGCAACGTACTGGAATAATGAGAACATCGAGTCATAGAGTCATAAAGAAGTACAGCATGGAAACAGACCCTTCAGTCCAACCTGTCAATGCTGACCAGATATCCCAACCCAATCTGGTCCCACCTGCCAGCACCCGGCTTTGATGTCGATATCTCAGTTGTTTTCACATCATCTCGCATTTAACCAATCAGTTTAAATTATGAGCCAAGATAGTAAAACCAAATCGAATTTTAATTTTCCTGTTTTGACAACATCGAACTGATGGCATGATCTGATATTTGAGATGCAAAAAAAGGCATTTTGGACAGAAAGACAGAAACAGCATCAACTGTCGTCGATAGACAACTACAAATCACACTTTTACAAAGATGCGATTTTAATAAGAAAATAAGAAAATTTTAATAATAAAATCTTCTGATTTTAATCAGAAGACCGAAGACGACTCAGGGAGATCTCCAAAAAGGAACACAGACACTGGAGATGACAGCTGCTGTCATTACAGCAAAATTAATTTGCTGTAAATTTCGTATGTGTTTTATTGGATAAAAACGTTGTTCGAGAGTGGGAGGTAAAAATCAAATCATTGAGACAAAGGCGACTTAGAACTGTAAATAGTTGCTATTTAACGTTCACTTTTATAGTTAAAGAATAAAGTTGATTGTTTTTCTTTAGAGTCATAGAGATGTACAGCACGGTAACAGACCCTTCAATCCAGTCCGTCCATGCCAACCAGATATCCCAACCCAATCGAGTCCCACCTGTCAGCACCCAGTCCATGTCCCTCCAAACCCTTCCTATTCATATACCCATCGAACTGCCTTTTAAATGTTGCAATTGTACCAGACTCAACAACTTTCTCTAGCAGCTCATTCCATACACGTATCATTCTCTGCGTGAAAAAGTTGCCCTTTTGTCTCTTTTATATGTTTCTCCTCTCACTGTAAACCTAAGCCCTCTCGTTCTGCACTCCTCCACCCCAAGGAAAAGTCTTTGTCTATTTTTCGTATCCATGCCCTTCATAGTGTTGTAAACCTCGATAAGGTCACAGACACAGCCTGTTCAGCCTCTCCATAACTCAAATATTCCAAACCTGGCAACATCCTTGAAAATCTTTTCTGAAGACTTTCAAGTTTCACAACGTCTTTCCGACAGGAGGGAAACTTGAATTGCACGTAATATTTTAACAGTGGTCTAACCAATGTCCTGTACAGCCGTAACATGACCTCCCGACTACTTCACACAATACTCTGACTGATAAAGGGAAGTATACTGATCGTCTTCTTCACTATCCTATGTACCTGCTACTCCACTTTTAAGGAGCTATGAATCTGCAGTCCAACGTCCCTTTGTTCTGCAACACTCCCTAGGACCTTACCATTACGGGAACAAGTGTTGCTATGCTTGGATTTTCCAAAATGCAGCACCTCGCATTTATCTGAATTCAACTCCATCTGCCACTTCACAGTCCATTCGTCATCTGATCAACATTCTGTTGTAATCTGAGGTAACCTTCTTCGCTGTCCACTACACCTCCAATTTTGGTATCATCCACAAACTTACTAACTGTACCTCTTATCCTCACATCCAAATCATTTCTATAAATGACAAAAGGTAGAGGACCCAGCACCCATCCTTGTAGCAATGCACTAATCACAGGCCTCCAGTCTGAAAAACAACCCTGCACCAGCATCTTCTGTCTTCTACCTTTGAACCAGTTCTGCATCCAAACAGTTCGTTCTCCCTGTATTCCGTGAGATCTAACCTTGCTAACCAGTCTTCCATGGGGAACCTTATCGAACGCCTTACTGAAGTCCATATAGATCACATCTATCACTCTGCCCTCATCAATCCTCTTTGCTACTTCTTCAAAATCTCAATCGAGTATGTGAGACATTATTTCCCACGGATAAAGCCATGTTGAATATCTCTAATCAGTCCCTGCCTTCCAAAGCTTTTGAAAGTTCTTGGCTAATAACGTCGAAATTGGCCCTTCTCCAAATTAGAACTTCAAATTTTAGATCTGGTCTGTACTTTTCCATCACTATTTTAGATCGAATAGAATTTGAGTAATACTCTGCCACTCATATTTAACAAATTAGGAGAAGAGCTGACCTGTTATGAATGTTTGGTGAAATTAGCAGGAGGGTATCCAACGTGAAGGAACACTTTACTCCTTCTGACTGCAACATTCAAGAATAGATCATACAGGAAAATAAAGACTATTAACTTTTCAGTTACAGAATATGAGAACATAAGAAACTGGAGTAGGTGCTTCAGTCATTCAATCCTGCCCTACCATTTTATTAGATCATGGTTCATATGTTGTTGGCATTAACTCCTCTTTCATGCTGAATTCTTTCACGTCCTCGACTCTCTGACGGGTCAAAAACAATCAAGCTCCTCTTTAAATACTTTCAGTGATCTTGGTTCCCTAACCCGTTGTTCTAGATACCTCCTGACATCCTGTGCCCTCTGTGAGAAGAAAACACTCCCTACACATACACCATCCCTTATTAACATGAACAAAAGAGGAGAATACAAGGGATCAGTTAAGAGTGCTCGGCTATTATATTAACGGTGAGGACTGTATCAATTAGCGCCACACTAAATTGAATTTAATGGGAATCAGTTTCAAGCTCCCCACTAGTTGCGCTCATTCAGGGGATTAAGAAAGAAGTTTCGAGTTAGTGGATATCAATCCTTTCAGTCCCAGAACATAACAAGTAATTGTCCATAACCCACATCTGTTACTGCAATCGCCTCTTATTCTCTCAAAGCGTTACTGATGAATGTACACTGAGTACTCATGAACCCATCATCCCAGGAATTAGTCTGGTGAAACTCCTTTGCAATATCTGTGTGACAAGCTGATCATTTCCTTTCAAGGAGAGAACATCTGTTCACAATACCTATAATTCTGTCTCAACAACACTCTGCGGGTCGATCAGAATAATTCTATTTTCCTCACTTAGCTTTCTCCAGCTCTTTCTTTTTTGTGGATGTGTCCTAAAAAGCCATTCATTCTCTGTGCACTGCGACTGATGTAGAATTTAGATGTAATTTTCAGCTGTATGTCAGCATTAATCAAGCTAGCACCAGAAGTGCCTATGGAGATGATCATCACTCTCAGTGTCGAGCCAATGATAATTAACACGCTTGAAATAGTGTATGTCCACCTAATTGAATGAAAATGAATAATAGGAATATGGGAAACAGGAAAATAATTGGACATACCTTTCCTTTTGTTCTTCTTTCGTGGGGCCAGGACGGTAGATTTTAAAACACATTGTTGTGGGTTTGGAGTCACACAGAGACCTGACCAGCGAAGGATGACACATTATCTTCTCTAAAGGACACGAGGACAATTTCCTTATTAAGATGTGAACAGTGTATTATTCTGCGCCTCTTGATTATAAGTCAATGACTTGAGTACCATGCACTGCCTGCCCACCTGACACATCCTTTTTGAAAACCAGTTAAACATCTCAAGTCCAATTATTTGGCAAATGATGCGTCGATACTGGGGAAGTGAAACAGTTGTGTCTGTATTTATCAAATGCACAAATGATCATTTTTTCAGAAGTTGCATTGAAGCTGAAGAGGAGACTGGGATATCATATGGCCGGTACTGGACAGGATTGCTGCAAAGGGGAGGATATGGAGAAGTAAATCTGTGCAGGACAAAAAACGATCATGAAGTTTGAGAATTGTCTGGTTCCTCCTTGCATAATGGTGAGGAATCTGAAAATAGTATTTTGTCGGTTATAATTTGTAAACAATGGAATTTTTGATTGGAACTTCCACCTTTCCAAAATTTACTTATCATGAGCAGCAATTCCTTTGAAACTGGCTTAATAGTCAGATTGGATGACTTACCAGCTTCATCAACTGTCGCAAGGATGGGATAGTAAACACATTGAATAATCCAAAGGACACTTCGATCCGCATTGCTAACCATAGCCAAGGCTTAGTACTCCAGTAAAGAACCGCGGGAAAATAAAAATCTCCTGACCATTGCAGTAACACTCCAGTTAAATATTCTCAGATTCTGATCCATTGTTGAAACATTCCAGAAAAATGATCTCAGTTTCGGATCTCACCTCCCCCCTCTCTCTGAAGCTTCTGATCTCTGTTCGCGCCGTCGGAGATACTCCCTCTCATACTGAAGGATATCACATTAGAAGGAGTGCATTATTCATAGAAGGGGAAATACCCACCAATGACACATTTAACATCGACAGAGATTGACATTACTCGCAGGGGCTGAACAAATAGCTCCACCAACGCACTTTCAATGCAATACACTTTAACTAAAATTAAAAATGACATTTAAAACCTACACTTCTGGATTGAATATGTGACGATGACGGAGGGAAGAAATATTGGAGATGGCAATTGTGTTCAGTTATTCAATATGCCTTGGGTATGGGAGTAATGCCAGAGGATTGCCTGAACAAAAACATGCTTCTCTGTCCATAAATGGAAACATCCACTCCTATAACTCCTGTTCACTCATTCCAATATCAGTAAAATATTGAACAAAATTTAACAGTCAATAAGCTGAGTGGAAAATGTGCCTAAGACAACGTGGGTTTTTCTGGGGAAAATGGCAAAGATATGTTCACAGAGAATTGTAACTGCCAAATGTAATTCACATTGTCATTCCAGGATCAGAGAGGGGAGATGAAGTTTGCTCGCTGACTTAAAAGTTTCACTGAGCTGAAACACATCGAGTTAGACCCCATGTACCACCCCGAGAAAAGAATCAGGAAATGACTTCACCACAGGAAATAACATCACCACAGAGAATGACAACACCAACCCAAAGAAACCCAAACCATACATAGAAAGCAGGAATTTTCAGCATTGCTTCATGTGAGGTCCAATGAAGATGCTACCTAGTAAGGTAACGAAACGTCTGCAAATGAACCTTTCAGCTCACTTAGCAAACCTACATCCAAAACCTCAACCTGAGCTACAAAACTTCGCAAAACTCGCACGGACAGACGAGGTCCATACTGTTGAGGTTATCGACCTCAATGAACTGTGACAAAGTATCACTTACTGATTTCTAACTTTCGTGTGATTATGCCTTTGGGGAATAAACTGAAAATACAGAGATTTGTTGGAACATGACAGATGAAAGTGGCCGGAGTGGCAAAACTATTCCCCAGTCAGCACTATTGGAGCATTACAATTTATAACTCATGTGAAGAGCCAATTCAATAATATATCTAAAATGAGGAATGAAGGAGACAGTATTCATGAAATGTGTTTATTCAAAGCAACAAAAATGGACAAAATTACTTTCTTTGTGTACTCAAATAAGAAAAGTACAAAGAGATAAGATAGTTAAATGCACTCATAAGCTGTATAAATTGAAACAAATGTTTTAAAAATACATGGAAGTGAAGTGCAAACCTTAGCAATCATTATTTGATTCACAGTTGAGATAATTGTTTCCTCTCTTTCAGAAAGGTCCTTCCACTGAGCTGCTCTGGCTCAGCCTCTCACATAAGGTTGTGGTGGGACAGGTGTTGGGAGGGGTGGGGTGAGGCAAAGGGTTTGGCGTTATCAATTGCTGCTTCTTTGGCCCAGTCTATTTAAATTAATCCAATTTTGCCCTAGAACCAATTTATAGGCCGTTTGGATTCAATTCAACTGTCAGGAACTCATCTCTGTGATGTTACTGGAGAAAAATGGTTTGCGATGACAGCCGATATCAGGAGATTACTTACAAGGTATGATACCCCGACGCAGTGCTTGCATTCCGTGGGAATGTCCAAAAAAATTTCATTTTCTGTCTATTCCTTTCGACCGCCCCTTTTGCTGTCTTCTGATTTATGCAGCTTCACCCGAGTCTCAAACCCTTTCATCTATCGCTCGTTCTTTTGCTCTCCCTTCACTTTTTCTCTCTGTTTATGTCTCTCTCTCTATCTCCAATCATACTCTCTGCTTCAAAATCGTGCAGTTGGATAGCTTCTGGATGCACGCGAGGCTGAATGGCCACAGTCTGTGTTATAATGGGTTTTTTTGAGATCCTCTGACCGCAATAAAAGCTTTAAGTGTCTGCAGAGGCAAGCTGATCCAGTGAAGGACACAGTGCACAATCATCCATTATATCTTTCTGCTTTCTGAAATGCAGCAGCCTCGAAAGACCTGTTCAAACAAAGTAGGTTGTTTGAAACTTGAGCAGTCACAATGACATTTACGGGAGGATATTTCAGTCATTATTTAATTAAGCATTAGATCGCAGAATACTACAGATGATAAAAAAGAAGCAGGGAAAGATATGGCGGCAGAGTCAAAGTGTCTTTTCAAAAACTTCCATGTTCAACATTGTGTTTAGTGTTAGTGACCTTGTTATAAGAAGGATGTTATTGAACTGGGAAGAGTGCAGAAGAAAATCACAATGATTCTGCCATGACGCAGCTGTCTGCTTTGCAGACAGAGGTTGGACAAGCATAGGAGACTTAAGTGGAGTCCTATGGAAGATGATTCAATCATGACAGGCGTCGAAAGGGTCAAAGCATTCAGTCTTTTTCTCACGGTTGAGGAATCGAGAACTATAGAGCACCGGTTTAAGTTAAGAGGGAGAGAATAAATGGGGGAACCGGAAGATCAACACGTTTTTACATAGAGGGCAGTATGTGCAGGTAAGGAGCTGCCAGCGGAAGTAGTTGAGACAGGCACATAAACGACATTTAAGAGGCATTTGGCAATTTGCATGAAACGTTTGAAAGGATATGGGCCAAATGCAAGGATATTTCGTGAGCGAAGATTAAGACTTAGATCGGCACTGACCAGTTTGGACAAAGGGCCTGTCTCCCTGCTTTGGACTCCATGACTCTCTGTTTCGATTGGGCAAGTTATCGGACTTGAACACGACCGGAAATAAGTGTTTTTGTTGCTTCTTCAGGAGATGATTCCAAACATTATGTAAGAAAAGTTTCAGCATCTTCATTTTATATTTGCCTGTCATTTGAAATGTCATCAATATGCCCTGATTCATTGTTGCTGAAAGCGCCTATCATCTTCACTTCAATGGCACCGGTGGCACAGGATTCATCCTTCGAAAATACCAGACTGAAAATGAGATTTATCAGCCTGACAATGTGCTCCGGCAGAGGCGACTCATTGATGGAAGCTTATATTCAATACATTACTGTTTTACTGGCCGACACTGTATCCTCCCACTGTTCATATCATTGACCAGAATGAGAAAAGAAATTTTGACATAAAAATACAAAGCCGAGAAGAATAGGTAAGAGGTTAGCAATTCTGCACTAAATAATAGACTATATGATCTAATGAACATGAAATATTAGGGTAGATTTCAGCTATACGGTCCATCGAGACAGTTCTATCATTTGATTATGCAAATCGCTGTTCTACTACTTTCTCCCGACAATTCATGAATTGCTCGCGAAAGAAGGCCCATTTATCACTGTTTAAATAATATGGTCTCTGCAATCATCTGTGAGAAAGTGTACCAAAGATTCACCACCTTCCTCAACATCGCAGTGCTACAGGGTGATACATTCAGTCTGAAAGCATGCCCTTGCATTATCACCTCTCTGACTAATGAAAACATTGTCTACACATTCCCTGTATCTATGCTTCTTGCTATTCTGTCAGTTTGATTCAGACCGCCCCCATCCCCGCTTTCGCTTCCAAAACTCTATCGAGAACAGATCCAGAATCCTCGATTACCCCACATGCATCAATCCAACATTTCCAGGATCATTATGGACTCACTCCAACCCCAGCATATATTTTCCTTGATGTAGTAACAACAACTGCTCGCGATATTTCAAACGAGGTCCTACCAGAACCTTACGCAGCATCAGTAGTGTTTCTCTGTTCTTGTATTCTAGCTGTCTTGAAATACATGTTAACATAGCATTTGCATTCCAAACTGCCAAGTGGATCTGCACATAAACCGTTAGAGAGAGCATGGACACAAAAATACTTTTGTACTTCAGATATCATGAAGCCTTTTAGAATATAACGTATGCCTCTATTCCGTCTGCCGAAGTGCATTATCTCACACATTCCCTAAACGTGTTCTGTCACTTGTTTGTTCACTGTCCTGGACTTTCTGCAGTCTCCCCGCTTCCTCAATATGACCTGTCCATTCCAGTATCGTTGTACCATCTGCAAACTTAGCAAACATGACCTCAGGTCTTTCGTTCAGATGGTTCATGCTTATGGCACCTCCTGACTTGTGAAGGACTGTCCACCAGCTACAAGGCACAACACTCAAGATGCTTAATAACATTCAGTTTAAATCATGTAATGATAGGAATTACATCCGTAAAATGTTCACTCACTGCACCACTGACACTGGGTAGGAGCACACTTTGCCCAAGTTTTGTTGTGATCTCCCCCCACAAACGTGACAGAAAACGTAGTGGAGTTTACCCAGTCTACTGATGACACACTGCGTCGACAGAAACTGTGTGGTGCTCACATCAATCAATTTTGCCGTGTGTTGATGACAATGGAGGGAAGTGGGAGAGGGCGATGTCGTCAATAATTAACTGTGCGACTATTACTATCTGGGAGTTTCCACCTGACCCGACTGTCCCTGACACACCTATTCCTTCGGTCCCTACTGCAGACATCAAATTGGTTTCCCTGAGAGTCCATCTAAGGCAAGACTGTGGGACGAAACTGGAGTACGCGGATTAAACCCATGCAGACACGGGGAGAATGTGCAAACTTCACATAGACCGTCGCGCAAGGCTGGGTGCGAACCTGGATCTCTGGCACTGTGAGGGAGCAGTGCAAACCACTGAGCTACCGTGCCTTCAAAGACATCGTTAACCTCTCCCTGCTGCAAGCCCGAAGTCCACAACTGATTCAAGAAGACATCCATCATCCCCGTAGCTGAGAAAGCACAAACAATATGTCTTGATGAATAACTCCCAATGACCCCCACCATCATAACAATGTCGTGCTTACAGGCTGGTCATGGCACACGTCAAATGGCGCCTCGATTATCCATAAACATGAGGTGCCGAGAGAGGCTGGTCATGGCTCACATGAAATCGATGATCCTTGCCTGCCTCTATACCCTACACATGGCCTACCCACGTAACTGATTGACAGTGTATGCTACATACATCGCCCTGCACTCATCCCTCAAACATCTGGACAACAAGGCCACCGACTTGTCGATTACAGCTTTGCTTTCAACGTCATTTTTCAGTCCAGACTGATCTCAAAATTCCACGACCTTGGTCTCTGCTGCACCCTCTGCAATTGGGTTCTTAGCTTTCTGACCCACAAACTGCAATCAGTGAAGATCGACAACTGCACATCCACCACAATAACTTTGAAAACTGGCGCCATGCAAGGATGTACCCTCAGCCCGTTACTGCATTGCTGGTCCACCCACGATTATGTTGTCTAATTCCGAATGAAGGTCAATTGCACGTTCATTGACGATAACATCATAGTGGGAGGGATAATTGAGAGGGTTCACAGCTTCACGTTCCTCGGAGTGACGATAACTGGCAAACGTTCCCGTATTTCATATATAAATGTGATCGTCAAGAAGGCAGAACAGCCCTTCGTCTTCCTCAGGCAATTCAAGAAATTTGGCATGTCCATAAAGATTCTCACCAACTTCGACACTTTCTCCATTGAAAGTATAATGTCCAGGTGAATAAGGCCTTGGTACGTTAACTGCTCTGCCTAGAACCGTAAGAAATTACAAAATGTGGTGTGCAAAGCCCAGACCATCACGGAAGCCTAACACCTATCGATAGAATCAGTTTATAACACTGGCTGCCGTGCAAAGAATGCCGATATCACCAAAAGTCACATCGAATCCAGAAATAATTTCCTCCAAACTGTACCCTCGGGCAGAAGGCGCAAAAGATTGAATACAGGCATCAGCAAGGTCTGCACAGCTTCAACCCTGCGGTTATTAGATTGATGAATGAGCTTCCTAAACATTAATAATGCTGATATTTTTAATGCTGAACTTGCCTAGTGCACACTCTATGGAATATAACCTGCTTTACTCTGTCTAAGTGTTTTTATACAACATTTGATATATACTTCCTTGCTTACTAGGTTCGGCCTGTACTGCGAGTAAACAAAGCTTTTCACGATACTTCTGTACATGTAAAATAAATGCTTATCTCAGATCCCCACGATCCTCATTGCACGGTTCCCAGTAGTCACCATCTCCCAGCATCCGGTGATATCTATCACTGGCTCCCTGTGATAACCATTCCCCAGCTCCCGCTGAACTCCATCCCCTGGGTCCCATAATCGCCAACCGGCAGTTCTCCGAGTCTTCACCCCTTGCATCCCGTGTAACCAATTCCCCGGCTCCCTATATTCCCAATTTCCTGGATACTAAGAAACGCCAAAGCCCAGCTCTCCATGATCCCCAAAACCGGTTGTCATGATACCGATCCCCGGTTCCCGCAATCCCCACCACTGGCTTCTTGTCATTCCCAACCCCTGGCTCCCCGCGATTCCTACCCCGTCTCCCTGTGATACCTAGCTCCCAACTCCCTATGATTCACAATACTGGCTGCGCATGATTCCCATCCCCCAGGTATAGCTCACCCCATTCCTGAATGCCCATGCTGCCCACCGCCAGGTCCCCATGACACCAGTCCGAGATCCGTGTGATCCCTGGCCCCCAGCGTCCTCGATACTCTTCCCTGGTTCCCTGTGATACCTAAACCCGGCTCCCCATTATTACCCACTCTGGCTCTCCATGATGCCCACCTATGATCATTATGCCTCGCCTACCCCTATGCCGAATATCTCCAGCCCCCAGTTTCCCTACCCCTGGTGGCCCCCACGCTCATATTCAAATGATTCCTACCTCCCCATCTGGTTCTGGCCAATCCCCATCCACTGCTGCATTTGCGCATCATTCCCAGCTCCCTCGACTGCCACGATATTCATCGCAGCCTCCTTGTGACCCTTACAAACGGCTCTACCCTGGCTCCCCTATCTCCAGCACTCGCTCCTCATGGAACCCACCGCAGCTCCCGCGATCTCTAAACCTGCCTCCTCATGATCCCTAACGGCAGCGCCCCCTGAGTTTTAGCACTACCTACACAACCCTGATCTCCTGCTCCTGATGATCTCCACCACGGTTCCCTGTGATTCCAAGACTCGTCTTCACAAAGCCCTCAATCCCAACAACCAGATACCCCTAATCCTCATCCCTTGCTTCCCTGATCCCAAACCCCAGCTCCCCATCCACTTTCTTTTTACTGTGTGTCTCGCTCACTGACTCCCTGGATTTTTCTCTCCCCCTTCCTTTTCCACCGACTGTTTGCTGGCTCATTTTATTTCCTTTTATTCTTCTGTTTCTCTCGAAGTGCTCTTGATCCCCCCTTCCCACTCTGTCTTTTTCTCTCCCCTTGCTTTTTTGGCTGTTTCCGTTCCCCTCCCTCGCCCCACCCCTTTATTTTCGCGCTTGCTCTCTTCCTTCAAAAAAGGCTAACACAACAACAGAGTCAGGTGATGTCTGTGGACTGGGATCTTGCTCTGCATCAAATTACATTTAACGCACCCCCCACGCCGCCCCCGTCATAGCCATTTCCACCCTCGGAAAAGGTCTCTGGCTATCCACATCTTCTGTGCCCTTCATTAGCTTGTATACCTCTATCAAATCATTACTCATCCTTCTTCGCTTCAATGAGAAAAGCGTATCTCCCTCAACCGATCTTTATAAGGCATGCCCTGCGTTCAGGCAATATTCTGCTTAATCTTCTCTGCAGCCTCTCCTTACAACACTGAGGTGACCAGAACTGAGCACAAGTGTGTTGTAACCAGGGTTTGATAGTGTTGTAGTAGAACCTCGAGCTCTTAAACTCAAGCCCTGTAATGAAAGCCAAAACACCATTCCCCTTCAGAACAAATCTATCAACGTGGGTGGCAACTTTGAGAGATCTACGAACGTGAAACTCATGATGCCTCTGTTGCTACACACCGCCTTCAACCCTGCATTCTTATTCCAATTTGCGCAATAAATCACTTCATACTTTACAGGTTGAACTCCATCTGCAACTTCCTGTTCCAATTCTGCATCCTGCCCGTTGCAAAATACAACAGTCCTCCACACTATCCAAGGAGAAGAAAGAGTTTTACTCTATAATTAATCCTGTTATGTCACTGACGTTTTGTTAATGCAGCCAATATGGAAGGAGTTTTCCTTTAAGTTGACTTGCAGTTTAAAAATTTCAAGGAGGAATACTTACCTATCTCTTCGTTGCCTCAGTCATAGGAGTTGTTCATGGAGACGATGTTGAGGCAGTTTTACTTTCAGTTCAAAAGTGTTGAGGGAGATTTAATATCTGTCTACCTTGTGCTTTACCTGTCTTGGGAATGTTTCATGTAAACGGTGTGTGGCATTTAATGAATATCAAACTCCATATTGAACATGGCCTGGAAATTTGAAAGGGGCTCGTGCAGAGGGAGATTTAACCTGTATCTCATCTAGTGGTGTACTCGTCTGGCTCTTCAATGAGCAAAGTGATGACGGATGTTTATTTTTTATTTAATTTTACATGAAAAGGGAAGATTTATTCGGTGTCTTACTATGTGCTGACCCTGACCTGGGTGTCTTTGGAGAGCACAATGAGGATGGAGATTTTATTTGTATCTAAACCATTCTGTCCATGTTCAAGGAGTGTTTGATGTCGACTCTGCAGGGTCGTTTCCATTTTTGGTGGGGACAGTGTATAGTGAATCTGTAAGTGATGTTGTGCTAAGCTATTCCTGGGAATTCTTTGAGTCGCTTTAAATTGCATCTTATCCTTTGCTGTTTCTATCCTGAAACTGTTTGAAGTGGAACTGTTTGAACTCGCCACATCCTGAATGTGGCCCGGAAATCAAACAAGTGCTGATGTCGTCGGAACTTTACTCTGTGTCCCGAGCTGTAGATGTCCTCCAGTCCGGTGAGTGAATTAATCGATATCTGACGGCATGCTGGACATGGCCTGGAAATTTGAAATTTGGCTTAGCTTTATTCTGTATGGAACCCCGTACTGTTCCTGACTTCGGGACAGTCTTACCAAACAGTTATTCTGTATCTATCCATTTGCTGTTACTGTTCTATCTGTCTGGATGAGGCCAGCTTTATCCCTGATGAACCAACACTCAGTCGCAACAAGGTGTACCGTCCACAATGTGCTCTGCAGAAATTCACCAATGCTGCTTACATAGGAACCTTCAAAATCATGGCCATCTAGAACAGCAGACACACGGGAAGATTAGCAGGTTCAGTCTTGTTCAAAGCCACTCACCAACCTGTTCTGCAAATATGACATACTTCATTCAGTGCTGCGGTTTCAAAATGCTTCCTAATCACATTGTAATTGATCGTACAGCATAAGGACGACTGCAGTTCAGGAAAGCAAATTAGCAAAACATTATCAAGGGACACAAGGGAAAAGGCAATGAATGCTGACGTTACAAACGGTAACAGCATCTCTCGACTGAATAAAAAATAAAAATATTATCCGAACACTACCAACGCTGGAAACTGCGTTTTGGGTTTTGTGCGTACAGGCTGGTCAGACAGGCAGTACTGAAAGGATAAAGTGAGGTCTGCATATGCTGGAGATCAGAGATGGAAATGTGTTGCTGGAAAAGCGCAGCAGGTCAGGCAGCATCTAGGGAACAGGAGAATCGACGTTTCGGGCATTTCCTGAAGAAGGGCTAATGCCCGAAACGTCGATTCTCCTGTTCCCTAGATGCTGCCTGACCTGCTGCGCTTTTCCAGCAACACATTTCCAGTACTGAAAGGATATGCTGTTTGAAACTATCAGTCAGTCATTGAAAGGCATAGTCTACCTACCCAGCATCACAGAGACACTGGCATTAATGTACGACAACACTGAACTCTGAGAAGAACAGAATAATTGAAAATGTACTCATATATGACTATAGAACATTTGTACACAGTTATAGCAATGGCATGAAAATTAATGATGTAAATATGCACACATAGTAATTGTACAAAAAAAACAAACTTGCAGAATCCTTGCATTTAACATTAGTTTGGTCTTGAATAGGCAAAAAGTCTGTGTTATCAAAGCGTTTAGGGTCTTTAACGATGTGACTTAGCTATTATTGATAAAAATGATGGCAAAATATTACAAAGAAAGTTTGATCTCAAGTCACACAAGAGTTTGGGCTGCGATCATGTTGGCGATCATTGAAGCTGCAGAATTCTGTTGGATGCTGATGCTGTAGGGTTGGATATGGTTCATGAGGGATGCCCTTTATGTCGCCATGTATTGCAGGAGTCCATCACCTGTACAACACTTCCATTCATGATGGAATCCAAGCTGCAGAAATACAGAGATTGGTTACACAACAGAAATCATCGCAATAAATGGTCTTGCAAGGTATGTTTGTTCGATGGTTACTTGTGTGAATGTTAATCTGCGTTTGGATTTGCACTGAACCCTGTGCTCGTCCATGGGCCAGTCTATACCTTGGAGTTCCTTGTTGATCAGCAATGTCACAAACATTTCAGTTACGAGTGATTGGGTGATAAACTACCCAGGTCCAGTTTGGAAGCAATCTAGATGGACGAAGGTGATGGCCAGTGTTTTGGAGGGAGTGGTGACGCCCAGTAGAGCTGAGACTGAATTCAGGCTTTTGTTTTCAAATCTATTTTCCACAGATTTACTGATTGCAACACCGTGCGTTCACTAATCAGAACATGATCAACTTTTTATTGCATTCACTGAAGTGTTTAATAATGAGGTGTGAATTCTAGCAATTTAAATATTGTTCACTTCAATTATCTTCAACTGAAAAGCAATGACGTTGTTTGCTTTTAAAGTACCTAAGAAATAAATTGCTGTTAACCATTATTGTAGAAAATATAAAACTGATATCTCACAGACTAATCAAGTAACGGTCAGGCATTGTCTGTAAAGTGTCATCCTGTCAGCATGACGGTTCTAGGCAACATCATCACCACAGAATCATGAAGTTTTCCAGCAAGGAAATAGGCCTTTCGTCCCAACTTTCCCACAATGCCCAATGTTCACAAATAAATTAGTCCAACCTGGCTATGTTCGGTCCATATAGCTCAATTCTTATCCTTTCCATTTACCTACCTCAATATTCAGTTAAATATTTGTTGTACTCGGTTCACCCGCGACCTGCAGCAGCCAGTTCTGGATACTCTCCACTCCGTGTGTGAAAAAAACTGCCCATGGATTGTTTTGAATCTATCCCCTCTTACCTAAGACCAACGTTGTCTATGTTATAGACCTCGCCACAATGGGGAAAAGCTGTTGGTCATCCAACTTATCTCACCTCTCATGATTTTAAAGGCTTTAAAAAGTCATGCCTCATTCAACTATACTCCAGAAAAAATGCCACAGCCTATCCAATCTCTGTTTGTAACACAAAGATTGCAGTCCATGTAAATAGTGACTAGGACTGCACACAGTAGTCCAAATGTGGTCGCACTAATATTTTGTAAAGCTTCAACAAGGCATCCCACTTCCCATACTCAGTACCCAGACCGATGAAAACTGGTATGCCAAAAGCCTTCTTCACCGCCCTCTCTCCCTGTAATTCCATTTTCGAGGAGCTATGAACCTGTAATTCCATTTTCGAGGAGCTATGAACCTGTACCTTGCCACCTCTTTGTTCTCTAACACTCCTCAGGACCCTGTATTTACTGTGTAATTTGTACTGCTTTCTTGGTTTCTTTTCCAAAATGCAAAACATTGCATTTATCTAAATTAAATTCCATTTCTCAGGCCACTGGACCCGTTGGGCAAGATCTCGCTGCATTCACCATTCACGTCTTCACTTTCCACTCTACCATCAATCTTGGTGTCTTCCGCAAACTTAGTAACCATTCTGCCGAAGTACTTACCCAAATATTTTTTTCTATCCAGTTGGCTAGCTCTTCCTGGATTCCGCGAGATTTAACTTTATGCAACAAGGTTCAATGCGGTTCCTGGTTAAAACCTTTGCTAAAGTCGATGTAGACAACGTCTACTGCTCTCCCTCCTCCAGGTTCTTGATCACCTCTTCACAATAATCGAAGATTTTCGCAAGACACGAATTTCGACGTACAAAGACATGCTGACTATTCCAGGTGACTCTTTGCCTCTCCAAATGTCCGTGGACCCTATCTCTCCGAAACTCCTCTAACAAATTACCCAATACAAATTATAGGGTCACTGGTCTGTAGATCCAAAGCATTTCCTTGCAGTTTTTCATAAATATTGGGACAACATTGGCCACTCTTCAATTATTGGTTGCTTCACCCTGGATGCGAATGATACAAATACATCTTTGGTATATTCTATCCCAATGAGAGGTCATGCTCGGGCAAAGGTGGAATCTCCTCAATATATTGTTTGTATCATTCTCAATTTTGATGTTGGATCCAATAAATCAGTAGTTTTCGATTTGAGCACACTATGGAAGGTGCAAAGGCAATATAATGTATTCTGCATGGGCGGCTTCAATATTCATAAATTAGAGAGGTTCCACCGCAACAACTGCTGACTGGGCCGTAAGAAATGTCTAGTAAATCACGACAAGGCATCCATGAGGCGCAGTGGAGCTATCAGCAGCAGCAGAATCCTACGCTGTACAACACGTACAGTCTGCATCCACATGGCCCGGCAACCTCCCACTTTACAGTAATCATCAAACCAGAGATGAACCATGTTCCAATGAAGAATGCAGAAGGACATGGCGTGAGAAGCACCAGCTGGACTCAGTTATGAGGGGACAACCAGGAAAAGCTCTTACTGTATTCAGTAACAACAAAGGACGATTTGTGTTTCAACAGCATGAACAGCAAGTGATGAACAGAGCACAACTATCTCCCAAGCAATGGATCCGATCTGAGCTCTGCAGTCCTCCTATATTTAGTCGTAAACAGTAGTGGAGAATGAAGCAGAACAATTGGGAGAGGCGAGTGTTCTGCAAAATCTGAATCCTTACTTATGGGGAGCGCAGCAAACATGAAGCTGAGTTTTTTTTAACAATCTTCACCTCGAGGTATTAAGATTTCAAACTGCTCTCCCTGTCTTCGCATCTCAGGTAACAATCTTCAGATAATTCGACACACTCCAGATGATCGCAAGGAAACAACTGCAGACATCAGAAGCAGAAAATGATGTTCACACAACATGTAACTCCAGAAGTCGTAGCAAACCCAACCAAACTATCCCAGTACCGTTAAACACTGGCATCTGCCATCAGTGTAGGCAATGGCCCTAGTATGTTGCAATTTCGTTGCAGCCATCGACTAACTCATGGATGCATAGTCTACAACTTAAACATTAAACAAGGTGTCAGCAGTAATAAATTCAATCAACAATAACCTGATAAGTCTTTCCCTGTCCAGGAGCAGCGGGAGACAGAGCGGAGGTGACATTGGATCCAAGGAGCTTGCTGGGGAAGTAAGAGAACAGCATATATTCTTACCTTCGAAGTCTGCCGACTTTTTCCTATCCGGGAGCAGCGGCAGTCAGAGAGGAGGAGCCGTTGGTGACAAGAAAGATGCTGGTAAAGTAAGGACTTAGGATAAATTTTGGCAGCGGATAAATCTGAAATACGACACGTGTAGTATCTCCCTCCCGCTGAAGGAAGACAATAATTGGCAAGTAAATGTTCCAGGATAATGATACTTCAGACAGGACAAGGAGGGGGTGGGCAGTTGCATTGCTGGTCAGGGATGCTATCATGGCTGTTATAAAGGAGGACACTATGGAGGCTTGAGCAGAGAGGCGTTATGGCTGGAGTTGAGAAATAAGAAGGGTGCAGCTACATTGGTGGAGATCCATTACAGACCTCCCAACAGTGAGCGTGAGGAAAAAGTATAAATAAGTGAACTGACTATGGTAAGATGTCGAGGAAAAAGGGATGGGATGGGAAATCTTACCTTTGCCAACATTGTCTGGGACACACATATTTCAGAGGTATGGATGGTGCAGAATCTATGTGGAGAGTCCAGGAAATTATTCTCCAGCAGCATGTCAATAGTCCAACAAGAGAAGGGGCCACATTGGACCTGGTGTCGGGGAATGAGCCAGGCCAGGTTGTAGAAGCTGCAGTGGGAGATTTCTTTAAGAATAGGGGCCTCAATTCTGTAAGTTGTAGAATACTTGTAGACAAAGCGGTGACTGGTCCTATGGGACGAGTACTAAACTATGCCGAGGCCCATTATATCACAATTAGACCGAAGTTGGCAAATGTGGTTTGGACACAGTTATTTGAAGGAACGTCCAAATTTGATATGTGGGAGGCTTTCAAAGATAGGTTAGAGATAGTGCAGGATAGGCATGTCCCTTTGAAAACAAGGAAAGGCAAGATTCCTGAACTGTGGATGACAGGAGAAATCGTGTGACTAGCCAAGAGGAAAAGCACAACTACAAAGAGAACGGGATTTGGAGGAATATCGGGAGAGTAGGACCATTCTTAACGAGGAATCAAGCAGGTTAAAATGGTTCATGAAATAACTTTACCGAGCAGACTTAGGGAGAATCCCAAGACATTTTATTCTCATATGAGAAGCAAGAGGGTAGCCAGAGAAATAGTTGGTTCACTATATGAGAAGGAAGGAAAGTTGTGTGTTTAACATGAGAAAATGGATGAGATTTTCAATGATTACTTTGCCTCAGTGTTCACTGAGGAGAGTGACATGATGAATGTTGAGATTAGAGATAGAAATTTGATTAGTCTGGATCACGTTGACATAAGTAGGGAAGATATGTTGGGAAGGCTAGAGGCTATTAAGGTGGAAAAATCTCCAGGACCGGATAAGATCTATTCCAGGTTGCTGAGGAAGGCGAGAGAGGAAATATCTGAGGCCCTGACAGTATCTTCGTAGCATCCTTAAACATAGGTGAGGTGCTGGATGACTGGAAGGTTGCTCATGTTGTCTCCTGTACCAGAAGGGAAGTTAGGATAAACCAGGTGACTGCAGACAAGTGAGCCTGACATCAGGTGATGCGAAAGTTGCTGGAGAAGGTACTGAGTGTTAAGATCTCTTTATATTTGGAACGAAATGCGCTTATCAGAGATAGGCAACATGGTTTTGTGCAGGATAGATTGTGACGTACCAACTTAATAGAATTCTTTGAGAAAGTGACGAAGTTTATAGATGAATGAAGAGCTTTTGATATCATTTACTTGGACTTTAGTAAGGCGGTTCATAAGGTTCCCCATGATAAACTAATGGAGAAAGTGAAGTCACATTGTGTGCACGGGGTTCTTGATAGGTGGAAAAAGAACTGATTGAACAACAGGAGACAGAATTAGGAGGTGAGGGGGGTTTCTCGAAATGGGGGAAACTGACCAGTGGTGTTTCACAGGGATCAGTGCTAGGACGGTTGTTGTTTGTAATATACATAAATGATGACGAAGAGGGCATTGTTGGTCTGATAAGTAAGTATGCAGATGACACGAAGATTGGTGGAGTAGCAGAAAGCATAGAGGACTGTCAAAGAAAACAGGAGAATATAAATAGATTGCAGAGTTGGGCGGAGAAGTGGCAGAAGGAGCTCAATACCGGCAAATGTGAAGTGATGTAAATTGGGAAGTCTAATTCGTGAGCGAAATACAATGTAAACGGAAGAGTCTTGGGAAACGTTGATGAGCAGAGATCGAGCCGTTCAGGTCCACTGTGCCCTGAAGGTGGCTGCACAAGTGGAGAGAGTGGTCAAGAAGTCATATGGTCTGCATGCCTTCATCGGACGGGGTATTGAGTATAAGGGTTAGCTGATCAGGTTAAAATTGTCGAAGACTTTGGCTCAGCCACATTTGGCTAACCACGTACGGTTCTGGTCGTCACATTAACAAAAGGATGTCGACGCTTTGGAGAGGGTGCAGATAAGGTTTACGAGGAAGTTAATTGCCCTGGAAGGTGCCAGTTAAGAAGAGAGGTTGGGTATGTTCGGACTGTTTTCATTAGAAATAAAGTATATTTTGGTGGGACGTGGTTGAGATCTACCAAATCATGAAAAGGTGTAGACAGGGTAGATAGAGATAAGTTATTTTCCCAGGGTGGGAGATTCAATAACGGGAGGTCACGCGTTCAAGGTGATAGGTGAAATGTTTCAGGGGTATATACATGGCAAATACTTTACACAGACGGTCATAGGTGCCTGAAACTAATAGATGCAGGCAAGGGAGATTCATTGAAGCTGTGTCTGGAAAGATGCATGAATAGCTGGGTAGCAGAGCGATCCGGATGCTTAGGAATTTGGCGATAGATTTAGACAGTGGATTTGGATAGGCTCAGGCTTGGAGGGTTGAAGGGCCTGCTCCTGGGCTGTAAATATTATTTTTCGTTGTTCTTTGTGCCGTTTAGTTAGTGTCACGTCAGGATCAGTCAGCTCCGTACCTTATTCCAAGGTTAGTTTAAAACAATGGGACAGCAGAACAGAAGACTGAGTAATTACTCTGAACTTCAAGGCACCATTTGAGAGAGCCTGACTGAAGGAATCCGAGTATACTCATAGTTAATCCAAATCTGGCGAATTACATTGCTGGTTCGAGTAATCACAAATGAAAAATGTGTTTGGTTCTCGTGTCAGTAATTCGAGCTCCAGGACATATCTGTATTCATTCGTAAGCAAAGGAGAGTGCCCGAGGCTCAACCATGTTCAGTTGCTTCAGTGACCTACATTCTGTCATGAGCTGAGACGTGGGAAATTTCACTGATTATACATTTCCAAATGTAAGTACGCAGTCTATGTTCAAATGCAGTAAGACCTGGAAAATTGACAGACTTGGCTTGACAATTGGCAAGTAATATGCATGCCACCAGGCAAATGCAACAACAAAGAATGACAGTCGTTTTCGATATTCAGTATCATGACCATCACTGATCCCCAACACATGTTTATCAGAATCCCGCCTATAACCATTGACTAGAAGCTGTACAGCCATGCAAATAATTCTTAACACGCAGGTCAGAGTAAATCACCTGCTGGCTGCCAAAGCTTGTCCATTATTTGTAAAATGGAAGTCGATGGTGTCATGGATTATATCAGAAGAATAATCCAAGGGAAAAACAGTGGATTCAGTGGCAAATACGTTCGAAAACATTCGTTCATTTCATTACCGATGCGCAGAGATATTAGTGAATGTCAGTACTGGATAAACTGCACCAAGGCTATTAGACAGCACTTTTCTAAACATCAATCGTTTAGAAGAATTAGGCAGGAGAAACATGGAAAAAACAAAAACAAATGCAAACTTCCAACTTCATACGTTCAGGTATGATGACGTTGGCTCACTATTTGACAATTCTCACCACCCCAGATCACCAAATCAACCCTGGCCAAAATGCAGCAAGACTGAGACAACAGCCTGTGCCAAGTGACAAGTGACAAGCTACATTTGTGGAAAAAACTTGTCAGCAGTACTATCTCCAATGAGCGAGAATCCGGGCCCTCAGGCATTCACCACGATTGCCATCACTCCATCCTTTTTGAGTGATATTGTATCAAACATTATCTGATGGCCCATGCACAGCACATCAACAGAGCCACGCTCATTGAATCATGCCTTTTTAATGCACGGGATGAGGGCTTCACTGACCACGAAAACATTTGTTGCCCATTGTTAGTTGTTCACCACAAATTGTCCAGAGGTCAGTTAAGAGTAACCTATATTGTTTTGGGTACTAGAGTTACATGTAGGCCAGAGAAGGACATGTAGGTACCTGATAGGATATTAGTGAAGAGGGAGGTTTTTTTTTCTGACAGGAGGAAGTGAAGACTGCAAATGTTGAAATACAGAGTCAAAACATGTGGCGCTGAAAAAGAGTAGCCTGTCAGGCAGCATCAGAGGAGTAAAAGAGTCAAAGTTTCGAGCACGACCTCATCGTCAAGAACGAGTGGGTACACCAAGGCGGATGAACTTTTTGTGGGAGTGGGGCTGGGTGGAAGATAGTATGGAATGCCATAGAAAGACGAGGGTGGGGTTTATGGTGATACTTCTGAGAGGAGGTTGGAATGTATGGATGGGAAGGAAGATGGATGGTTAGAAATTACAAGTGGGCTGTGTCGAGTTGGATGATTGGATCTGGCATAAGGTGGGGAGGGACTTTGGAGTCCATTTACAGAGATATTTGGAAGTTTTTCACCCAGGTTGATAACGAAGAAGGCAGATGATGTGTTTGGTTTAATTGGTAAAGGGCAGAAGTGAGGACTGAGTTGATTGAGATCAGAGTCCAAAGTAGAGTGGTGCTGAAAAAGCACAGCAGGTTGGGCAGCATCCGAGGAGTAGGAAAACCGACATTTTGGGCAAAAAGCCCTGAATCAGGAAGAAGGGCTTTTGCTCGAATCATCGTTTTGCCCGCTCCTCCGACGCTGCCTGAGCTGCTATGCTTTTCCAATACCGCTCTATCTAGACTTCATTGGTAGAGCGTTTAGGATCTGGATGCGTAATAGGAGAAAGTGAGGACTGCAGATGCTGAAGATCAGAGCTGTAAAATGTGTTGCTGGAAAAGCGCAGCAGGTCAGGCAGCATCCAAGGAGCGTGAGAATCGACGTTTCGGGCATAAGATTCCTGAAGAAGGGCTTATGCCCGAAACGTCGATTCTCCTGCTCCTTGGATGCTGCTTGGCCTGCTGCGCTTTTCCAGCAACACATTTTTAAGCTCTGGATGCGAAATGTCATGCTGCAACTATACAAAATGCTAGTGCGCCTGCCGTTCGTATATTGTGTACAGTTCTGGTCGCCTCATTACAGGAAGGCTATGGAAGCATTGGAAAAGGCACAGAAGTGATTTAACAGGATGTCGTCTGGTCTGGATGAAAGGTCTTATGAGGAAAGTCTGAGAGACTTTTGTCTGTTCTCATTGGAGAGAAGCAGGCTAAGAGGGGATTCAGAAGAGACGGACAAGGCGATCAGAGGATTAGATAGTGTAGACAATGATAGTGTTTTTTTATAAGGATGATGATGTTAGCTTGTACTCGGGACATAGCTACAAATTGAGGGGTGATCGATTTAAGAGAGATGTCAAAGGCAGTTTCTTTACTCAGGGAGCTCTGCATACAAATGTATTTAACTCAGCCACATTTGGGGCATTTAAACTGTTCTGGATAATCACATGGGTGATAATGGGATAGTGTAGGGGATGGAAGTAGTTTAGTTCACTGGTCGGCGCAACATCAAGTGTTGAATGGTCTGATGTGCGCTGTATTGCTCTATGTTATATGTTTTATGATAGGAACAGGGAAATTTGAATGTGCTGGAGGTGATGAGAGTGTTACAGAGAGTGACCAGGGCTTGAAGAATGTTGCAAAGCTAAGAATTGCTGCAGATGAAGGTCTTTGCATAATTTTGGAGGGAACTATATCCTTTTATTTATTCATAGATGGGATGAGGGACCATCACGCATTGCTCAAAGTAATATGCCTGGAGTCTGCTAAGAATCAGCCATATTGTTTGGGGCTGGCGTAATATTTGGGTCAGACCAAGTAAGAATATCAGATGTCTTTTCCTAAATGACATTACCGAAACAGATGAGTTTTGTTTTCTGATGATCAACAATGTATTTATGGTAGCCTCACCAATATCGTGTACAACCAACATGATGTCTCAACTCGTATTCGCAGTGCTTTGATCAATGAAGTCCAGAGAGTCAAATACCTTCATTACATCCCTGTCTACCTGTGATGCCACAATCAAGAAACGATGTAACGCACCCCTGAGCCTTTGTGTTTGATAACACCAGCTCGGCCCATAAGGTTAACTGTTTAAGTCCTGGCAACGTTTGTCTTACCAAAATGGAACACTTCAAATTTATCTATATTAACCTCCATCTGCTTTTCTTCAGCTCACTGGCTGATGACAATCCTGTTGCACTCTTGGATGACCTTCTTCATTGTCAATGATACCACTCATTTTAGTGACACTCAATTACCTACTAATCACGACTCTAATATACTAATTTTTTTGTTCATGTAAATGATGCTAAGAGCGGACTCTGTATTGAACCACATTGCACACCACCGGTCACAATCTTCCAATCAGAATAATAAAACTCTCCCACCACGCTCTGTCTCCTTATATTAAGCCAGTTTTGTATGCACTTGGCAAGCTCTCCGTGATCCTGTGTGTCAAAAGAATGTAAAACAATCATTTAAATGCCAATTTAACATCTTGCTCTCAAATGAATTAGAAATCATTCTCTATCAAACAGACTCATAGCAAAAGGAAAAACACGATCGAGGGAGACCAGCAACAGGAAGAATAGACACTGAAGAAGACAGACTGTGTGGTTTTAGAAATTATGTTAATGAAACGTCAATAAATGTCTTATTGGAGCAGCCAAAATCTTTATATAATTGGAGTGAGATAGTAAGTCCCAACGAGGAAAGCGGGGTGGATGGGAGTTAGATTTGTGCTCATTTTAAAGTTAGAAAATTAACTAATGCTATTTTCTTTAAATAGTAGATTTTGAGAGTTCTCTGTTAGTCACATTTTAACAAATTATGAAGTGAGGTAAGTTTTTTTCTGGGTGTTGAGTTTAATTATCAGGGAGATTTGTCTCCTTGTTCCTAAAGTATCATTCTGAAAACGATAGCTTACAGGTTCAGCAGGTAAAAAAGGCAAAAATGCTGACCTTTATTACAAACAGGGAGGTATTATTAAACATATGGAAGGTGCGAGTCAGATCACATCTGGATTATTATAACAAGCATGAATGTTCTAAGGAAAGATATTCTTGTATTTGAGGCATGCCAGAGAAGTTTAATCATGGTAATCTTGGGAATGGAGGGATTTCCTAACGCAATGAGTTTGAGTATATTGAGCTTGAACTCATTGGAGTTCAGAAGAATGGGAGAGATATATTATGAAATATCTAATATTCTGAGGGGTTTTGACAGGTTTGATGGTGGAAACTTAGAAAACAGAACATTACAGCACAGCAATAGGCCCTAACAGCCTACCATGGGTTTGGCAATCATTATGTTATTCTGAACTAATTCCACGCATCTGCACGTGATCCATATCCTTCTATTCTTGGCCTGTTCATGCGTCAGCCTAAATGCAAATTAAAAATTTTGCCAGTATTTCTATTTCAACTACCTCCCGAGGCACCTCCCAGCCTCTTTGTTAAAGTGCCTGATATGTTTCATTAAAACATTGTCTGTGTCCTATCCGGGTTTGGGGGGGACGGTTTGATGGTTACCACAGCGGCCTCATGGCACCAAAGACACTTCTTCGATTCCTGCATGAAGAAATTGTCTGTTTGGAGTTTGCACATTTTCCAGGTGTGTATGAGTGTGTCCCCAGGGTCTTCTGGCGTCCTTGCACAATCACAAAGATGTGCAGGTTAGGTCGATTAGCCGTGTTATATTCCCCATAGTGCTCATCGATGTGTAGTTTAGGTGCTTTAGCCTGGTTTTAAAAATATAGTGCACGTGCTAAGTTTGGATACACTTCGTCGGGTCGATGTTATGTCCCAGGGTCTGTTGCAACACTGTGGGGAATGCATGATGATTCTTAAAGATATTCCCCCTAGCATTAGACAGCTCCACATGGGAAAAGAGATTCTGACTACCCACAATTTCCATGTCTCCCTTTATTTTATATACCTGTATCATGTCGTCCAAAGCCTCTGAAACTCTTGCAAAACCAATCTCAGTCTTTCCAACATCTCTTTATAACTTATACATTCTCATCCAGACAATATTCTGACAAACCTCTTTTGCACACTCCCTGAAGCCTCCACATCTTTTCCTGTATTGTGGCAACAAGAACGGCATATGGTACTCCAAATGTGGCTGATCTGAAGTTTTATTAAATTGCAACATAACATTGCAACTTTACACTCAATGCCACGACCATGATGTACACTTTCTCTACCAATCAACCTACTTTTTTTGCTACTTTCAGGGATCCACAGATTTTCACGCATGATCCCTCTGTGGATGAATGCTCCTTAGCCTCGAGGCGTTTACACTACTGGTTCTTCTTGCATTTTAACACCCAAAATACTTCACCCCACACTTGTCTGGAATAAATCAAATTTGTCATTTATTTGCCCATCGTTCTAGTGATTTACATATTGCTGCGTCTTTTGATATCCTTCGTGAATATATGCAACTCCACCAACTATCCCTATTCAGTACATGTCTTTGCAAAGGTTTTCTACCATGCCAACTTTAGATGACAAACTGCCTTCGCATCATTTTCTCAATAATCTGCAATCACCCAGTCTATTGGCAAGCCCCAGATACAAAGAGCATGAGGTTTCGCAGTTCCTGGTGCTGAGATCCCAGTGCACTAAACTCTGAACCAGTCGGTGACGTACCAATGCATGCACATTTACACTGGTACACAATGTGCTTTTACACAACATCTCCGTGAAATTCACTTGATGACTAACTCTACCCAGCAAAGAAAATCTTCACTAAAATTCCCTGGGCATTTTGTATGAAAGTCTGTATGGAACAACTAAATTCAAGAAACACGTTGCATTATCAGGGTCATTGATAAAGGTTTCATTCTCTGTACTTCGAGACCATTTAGTGCATCACACATTACTGCCCCTTAACATTGATAAGCATTGCAATTATACGCTTTAGTGAACTGAGCTCTGGTCAGTCATGTAGACCTTAATTTCACCAAAAAGAAAGAGCGTTTTCTGCCAAAGCAGCATCGAATCAGTGTCAGGTGCACAAACAGAATGGACAAATTGTTTCACATCAGAACTCGCATCTGCCAGCCTGGGAATGTGAAGCTGTCCTCAGCCATTCCAGTAAAGGTCTCCAGAAAAAAGCTCAGCAAGCTTTCAAACGTGTGCATTTGCAGTTGAATCCCATGGTCTAAGCAGAAATCATAGCATCCTTCAGTTTCTACATCCCATGGTGCGACCATGCAGGATCTACAATTGTCTCTATCCCTAACTGCTGCACGATACACGTTTATTCTTACGTTTGTACCATCCTCCAGTGTCTGCAGCCCTTACAATCTCCTTTATATGTCCCGTAATTACAACTCTTGGTACCTTTGCAATGTTCCACAGAAGTGCACTGGAGGATGATGGAGGTAACAGAGATAGGGAGACATAGGCAGACATTGGGAACGTTGCATGAGAAACAAGACACTTCAGTAATTGTCAGCGTTTATGGCGATGAAGCACTGTGCAGAGAGATGGAGGATTATACGGACATGTGAGGTTTCATAGTTCGGGAATGTTGTTAGGACTGGAGGTGGTTCCAGAGTTGGGGAGGTATCTGCACTGGAGAATTTTAAACAAAGATGGAGAGGTGATGTATCAGCAAATTCATTAAGGAAAATAAACGGTATGAGGTCTAAACCAGGTTACACAAATGGGGAGATTTGTTCGTAGTCGAGGAGCCTACAGAAACAGCAATAGTCTGAAATGGAACAGACGACACAGATTGCGGTGTTGTGGGAACTAGACAAAGGGAGGGACGACCATTCAATCACAGGAGGTTACAGAAATGTGGACGAATGTAGGGTCTACAGGAGATGACGGAGATGGGAAGGTTGGAAGCGATGGAGCAGTTTACAGCGATGTGAATGTTGGTTGGACAGGGCTGGTTTACACGGACAGGGAGTGTTTCAGGAAATGGGGCAGATTGTAGAGATGAAGAGAGTTTGAAGAGTGTTATAGAGTCATAGAGTCATAGAGATGTACAGCATGGAAACAGACCCTTCGGTCCAATACGTACATACCGACCAGCTATCCCAACCCAATCTAGCTCCACCTGCCAGCACCCGGCCGATATCCCTGCAAACCGTCCCTATTCATATACCCATCCAAATGCCGCTTAACTGTTGCAATTGTACCAGACTCCACCACATCCTTTGGCAGCTCATTGCATACACGTAGCACCCTCTGCGTGAAAAGGTTGCCCCTTAGGTCTCTTTTATATCTTTCCCCTCTCACCCTAAACCTATACCCTCTAGTTCTGGACTCACCGAACCCAGGGAACAGACTTTGTCTATTTATCCAATCCATGCCCCTCATAATTTTGTAAACATATATAAGGTCACCCCTCAGCCTCCGACCTCCAGGGAAAACAGCCACAGCCTGTTCAGCTTCTCCCTGCAACATCCTTGTAGATTTTTTCTGAACCCTTTCAAGTTTCACAACATCTTTTCGATAGGAAGGAGACCAGAATTGCACGCAATATTCCAACAGCGGCCTAACCAATGTCCTGTACAGCCGCAACATGACCTCCCAACTCCTGTACTCAATACTCTGACCAATAAAGGAATGCACACCAATCGCATTCTTCACTATCCTGTCTACCTGCGACTCCACTTTCTAGGAGCAAAGAAACTGCACTCCAAGGTCTCTTTGTTCAGCAACACTCCCTAAGACTTTACCATGAAGTCTATCAGTCCTGCTAAGATTTGCTTTCCCAAAATGCAGCACTTCACATTTATCTGAATTAAACACCATTTGCCACTTCTCAGCCCATTGGCCCATCTGGTCCAGATCCTGTTGTAATCTGAGGTAACCCTCTTCGCTGTCCACTACACCTCCAAATTTGGTGTCATCTGCAAACTTACTAACTGTACCTCTTTTGCTCGCAACCAAATAATTTATGTAAATGACAAAAAGTAGAGGGCCCAGCACCGATCCTTGTGGCACTCCACTGGTCACAGGCCTCCAGGCTGAATAACAACCCTCGACCACCACCCTCTGTCTTCTACCTTTGAGACAGTTCTGTATCCAAATGGCTAATTCCCCCTGTATCCCATGAGATCTAGCCTTGCTAATCAGTCTCCAGTGGGGAACCTTGTCGAACGCCATACTGAAGTCAATATAGATCACATCTACCGCTCTGCCCTCATCAATCTTCTTTGTTACTTCTTCAAAAAACTCAATCAAGTTTGTGAGACATGATTCCCATACACAAAGCCATGTTGACTATCCCGAATCAGTCCTTGCCTTTCCAAATGCAGGGACATCCTGTCCCTCAGGATTCCCTCCAACAACTTGCCCACCACCGAGGTGAGGCTCACTGGTCTATAGTTCCTTGGCTAGTCTTTACCGCCCTTCTTAAACAGTGGCACCACGTTTGCCAACCTCCAGTCTTCTGGCACCTCACCTGTGACTATCGATGATACAAATACCTCAGCAAGAGGCCCAGCAATCACTTCTCTAGCTTCCCACAGAGGTCTTGGGTACACCTGATTAGGTCCTGGTGATTTATCCACCTTTATGCATTTCAAGACATTGTGCACTTCCTCCTCTGTAATCTAGAGATTTTGCAAGATGTCACCATCTATTTCCCTACAGTCTATGTCTTCCATATCCTTTTCCACAGTAAATACCGGTGCAAAATATTCATTTAGTATTTCCCCCATTGCCTGTGGCTCCACACAAAGGGCGCCTTGCTGATCTTTAAGGAGCCGTATTCTCCCCCTAGTTACCTTTTTGTCCTTAATATATTTGCAAAAACCCTTTGGGTTCTCCTTAATTCTATTTGCCAAAACTGTCTCATGTCCCCGTTTTGCCCTCCTGATTTCCCTCTTAAGCATACTCCTACTGTCTTTATCCTGTTCTAAGGATTCACTCGATCTATCCTGTCCATACCTGACGTATGTTTCCTTCTTTTTCTTAACCAAGCCTTCAATGTCTTTTGTCATCCAGCATTCCTTATACCACCAGCCTTCCCTCTCACCCTGACAATAGTATACTTTCTCTGGATTCTCGTTATCTCATTTCTGAAGGCTTCCCATTTTCCAGCCGTCCCTTTACCGGCGAACATCTGCCTCCAATCAGTTTCGAAAGTTCTTGCCCAATACCATCAAAATTGGCCTTTCTCTAAATTTAGGACTTCAACTTTTAAATCTGGTCTATTCTTTTCCATCACTATTCTAAAACGAATAGAATTATGGTCGCTGGCCCCAAAGTGCTCCCCCACTTACGCCTCAGTCACCTGCCCTGCCCTATTTCCCAAGAGTAGGTCAAGTTTTGCACCTTGTCTAGTAGGTACATCCACATACTGAATCAGAAAATTGTCTTGTACACACTTAAGAAATTCCTCTCCACCTAAACCTTTAACTCTATGGCAGTCCGAGTCGATGTTTGGAAAGTTAAAATCCCCTACCATAACTACCCTATTATTCTTACAGATAGCTGAGATCTCCTTACAAGTTTGTTTCTCAATTTCCCTCAGACTACTGGGGGGTCTATAATACATTCCCAGTAAGGTGATCGTCCCTTTCGTATTTCTCAGTTGCACCCAAATAACTTTCCTGGATGTATTTCCGGGAATATCCTCCCTCAGCACAACTGTAATGCTATCCCTTAGCAAAATGCACTCCCCCTCCTCTTTTTTCTCCCTTTCTATTCTTCCTGTAGCATTGTATCCTGGAACATTAAGCTGTCAATCCTGCCCATCGCTGAGCCATGTTTCCGTAATTGCCATGATATCCCAGTCCCATGTGACTAACCATGCCCTGAGTTCATCTGCCTTCCCTGTTAGCCATTTGCATTGAAATAAATGCTGTTGCATTCATTAATCCTACCTTGTCCCTGCCTGCGCTGACTGTTTGACTCACTTCTGTTCTCAGCTGTACCCGTCTCAGATTGATCTCTTTCCTCACTATCTCACTGGGTCCCACCCCACCCCCACACCTTGCTATTTTAAATCCTCCCAAGCAGTTCTCGCACATTCCCCTGCCAGTATATTAGTCTCCTTCCAATTTACGTGCAATCTGTCCTTCTTGTACAGGTCACTTCTCCCCCAAAAGAGATTCCAGTGATCCAAGCATGTGAATCCTTCTCCCATACATCAGCTCCTCAGCCATGCATTTATCTGCTCTATCCTTCTATACCTGCCCTCACTAGCTCGTTGCACTGGGAGTAATCCAGATATTACTGCCATTTGAGGACCTCCTTTTTAAATTTCTGCCCAACTCTCTGTAATCTCCCTTCAGAGCCTCAACCTTTTCCCTTCCAATGTCGTTGGTTCCAATGTGGACAATGACTTTCTACTGGCCCCTCTCCCCCGTGAGAACATTCTGCACCCTCTCTGACACATGCTTGATCCTGGCATTAGGGAAACAACACTCCATTCTGCTTTTTCTCTGCTGGACACCGAAACGTCTGTCTGTACCTCTGATTACGGAATCCCCTTACACAATTTATCTCTTGGAAGTCGACGTATCCCTCGTTGCAGTAGAGCCAGTCTCAATACCAGAAACTTGGCTGTTCCCCTGAGAAACCATCACTTCCGACATTTTCCAAAACAGCAGACCTGTTTGAAATGGGTATATCCACAAAAGACTCATGCCCTAGGTGCCGACCTCTCTCACCCTTCCTGGAGTTAACCCATCTATGTGACTTTATCTGAGACTTTCAACCCTCCCTATAACTGCCATCCATCACATACTGTTGCTGTTGCAAATTCCTCATCACTTCTAACTGTCTCTCCAACCGATCCAGTGGATCTGATAAGATTCGCATCCAACAGCATTTATGACAGATATAATCCGCAGTAACCCTTAAACTCTCTTAAAACTCCCACATCTGGCAAGAAGTACATATCACTGCAAAGGCCATTCTTGCTCCTTTAAAATCTACAGATACAGAAAATAACATCGTCTTATTCCTCTACAAACACTGCCCCAGTTAAAATTAATAGCAATGGCTTATATTTTAAGTTAAATCAAGAGATGTATCTCCAAAACCATATAATCAAGAAAGAATAGACTATACTCACTACTGCTGCCTTTCTCTTGGACAGACTTAAAACAATTAACTTATCTGATTCTGTGATGTGAACTTCATCCAACAGTTGCTCGAAGATTAGGTGTGTATTCAACTGTTTGTTAAATTTCCCAGATGCACTCCGATGTCCAGCGATACACGAATTCAAACAGCAAAGGCGGTAACTGTACAGATTTTCTCTCTCTCTCTCTCTCTCTCTCTCCCTCTCTCTCTCCTGCACTGTCCTCACCATTAGCTTCCTTTGTCTGCTCTTCTCCCTTTTAAAACTGCAGTTGTTTTGACTTTTTTCTCCCAAAGTTCCAAAACAATGCAACAGCATATAAAACAGTAATTGCTGCTCCTGGAATTCGAGGAAATCACCTCCAACACCTAAAATACCTCAAGAAAAGAAGCAGCTCTGACGGCCAGAAATTTCTCCCGTCCTCCATCTTGGATTACCCGGAATCCTCATATACACTTGGCGAAGAAACAGAGGCATAAAGTGTTTTGCCTATGAGATGTTTGAAGATATATGAAGATTTAGGTTCTAGAAAGTTTTTAGATATGGAGAATGTGGAGTCTGACAGATTTACCCGGAGATAGGGACAGAAATTTCGGTTGGAGAAAGTTTCACAGAGAAGGGAGCATTGCACAAACGGAGGAGGTTCCTGCAGTTGGCGAATAGTAACGTTTACACTGATAGGTGTGGAAGAGCTGAAGGTTATGGAGATGAGTCGATGGATGGAGAGACTGGCGAAGCTTTTATTGACGTGGAGAGTGGTAGTGACGGTTGGATGTTACGTAGATAGTGAGTCTTGTCGGAACTGGATCGGCAGAATCCAGGCACTGGAGTGGGTTTTACATTTCTGGGTTTTTTACGAATCTGTGAGGTTTGCACAGATAAGGAAAATTGTCGGGTCTCGACACAGTGAAGATGTTTCGAGGACTGGAAGGGATTATGTAGACAGGAAGGTGTGCACGAGCTATTGAGTTTTGAGTGGTTAGAGCAGATTGCAGACACAGGGAGGTTTCTCGAGCAGTAGCAGTTTGTAGATAAAGAGGGTTCTGTAGTGTGAGGAAGTTAAGGATAGGGAGCGTTTTCGCGTCTGGAAGCCATTCCACAGGGAGATACGGCTCAACAGACTGAAGCAGTTTCACGGAAAAGGTTACACAGATGGTGTTGGATGTAGGGTGTGAAGGGCAACACAGAGGCATGGCGGGTTGTATTTGAAGAGAGCTGCGGGGATTGGGATTCTATAGGAATTTGCATCGATAGGGAAGGTTTAATTACTGGAGAATGTTACAGTGACACAGACAATATTCGGAAGAGTTTAATAAATTCTCGAGGAATTTACAATTAGATAAAGTATCATCGGGCGTGGAGGTGATTCAGGACATCGTGAGAGCTGTCGGGTTAAATAGAGAGTCAGTGATGTATGAACGTGAGGAGCGTCCAGTGATAGAACATAGAACATAGAACATAGAAGAATACAGCGCAGCACAGGCCCTTCGGCCCTCGATGTTGTGCCGATCCAAACCCACCTAACCTACACTAGCCCACTATCCTCCATATGCCTATCCAATGCCCGCTTAAATGCCCATAATGAGGGAGAGTCCACCACTGCTACTGGCAGGGCATTCCATGAACTCACGACTCGCTGAGTAAAGAACCTACCCCTAACATCTGTCCTATACCTACCCCCCCCTTAATTTAAAGCTATGCCCCCTTGTAATAGCTGAGGATCGTGAGGATTGTTAAGACTTAATTATTTTTGGTGTAGAGTTGAATGGGGAGGAACAATCAAAGGGAAGGATATATAATCTAGATGAGTTTGCAGAGATATGAATGGCATTGGGAGATGCAGGATGTCACAGTATCTGGAAGTGCTTGGAAATTTTGCTGGCCACGAGTGAAGTGCCGAATTACTAGAGGATCGCTAATGTGATTCCTTTGTTCAAGAACGGCTGCATAGATATGCCAGGTAATTGCAGAGCAGATAGCCTGACATCAGTGGGGGAGGAGTCACTGAAAAGAATGTTCGGGACAGGATGTGTCCACACGTGGAAATGCAGGGATCGATTAGGGATAGTCAGCGCGGATTTGATAGATGAAGGTTTGATCTGAAATATTCAGTTGAGTTTTTCTAACATTGTGTCTAAAAATACTGGTGAGAGCTGTGCAGATTATGGTAGTCTATAAGCCCATGGAGTCCAAGGCAAGTTAGAAACCTTGATCCAAAATGTGTGGACATTAGTTTTTGCGATTTTGACCAGCTGTGTACCACAGGGATCTATGCAGAAAACATTGAGATTAATTATGTGCATTAATGATTGAATTTGAAAGCAGAAATTATCATTTGTAGCTTTACAGATTTCACAAAAGGTGAAGGTGTAGCAAACACTGAGGCGGATATCGATTAGATATACACTAAGGAGAATAAGGCAGATGGAATTTACTTCCCATCAGCGTGAGATAATGCGCTGTGAGACGTCGAATAAGCAAACAAAATGCCTAATTGTGGGGTACTGAGGATCGTTGTTGGACAAACCCATAGTCCCCTGAAGTTACCAGTACTAATACACAGGGTGGGGCAGACATCTGATCTAGGGACATGTGGAGCCATCTCCTATTGTGTAGAATTGCTATATATGCTTGAGAGGATTTAAAATGGTCTGGCAGAGTGTTGGTCGCTAAACGGTCGTAAGGCCCGACAGGAGATTGAGGCTGTTACAGACACTCAAGTGAGCGAATTAAATACTCGAAGCAGTCAGGGACGTGGCAGGCAATGAGGGAGATTTGATGACTTATACTGCATGTATTTCAATGCAAGAAGCCTAACAGGTAAGGCAGACGAACGGAGGACATGGAAGTCAATATGGGATTGAGATAGCAAAGACACTATAGAAACACAGCTGAGGGAGGGACAGGACTGGCAGCTCATATATTCCAAGATGGCGATGTAGTAGGAAGGATAGCATGCGAGGAAAGTCAGAAGGAAGAGAGGCATTTTAGTTTCAGGAAAACTTCATAGCAGTACGTGGGGAGAATGTTGCTGTAGATAAGCCAACAAAGCCAGTCTAATGGAACTGAGAAATAAGAGCGTGTTATCACTTTGATAAGATTAAATTACTAATTATTATTGGTTAGCAGGTAATTGCAAACCAAACAATAGCGAGTTCTCAGATATCTGTGAGAATGATAGGACTGCTGTGACAGCTGAATTTTACTTGCGGAATCGACTGGGACTGCCATAGTGTTAAATGCTTGGTTGGGAGGAATTAGTTTCGTGTGTTCAAGAAAACGTTCTCAATCAACTGTATAAATGATGCGACTGGATAAAGGGGCAAAACCTGTTGTCCCCTTGGAAAACAAATTGGGGAAAGTGACTGAGGTGTTAGTGGGGTAGCAATTGGCAAAGTCACCATGCATTTATTAGTTTGAAAATAATGAAAGAAGTTCAGGGCTGGTTCAAACGTTAAAGCGCTAAATAGGAGCAATATTAATTTAGATGTGCTCAGATACATTGATTAGGGAGTCTATTTGCAGATAAAATAATGGCTGACATGTGGGTTTGTTATAAAACTACGGTAAAGTCAGCGTTCAGGGCTAGCATTTACCTGTTAACGTCAAAAGCAGTGCTGACACAAGTTAGAAACACTGGCTGACTACCGAGGCCCTGATGAAGAAAAAAGGGGTAACATGCCTGGTATGGAAAGCTGGATCTAGTAAACCATTCAGGAGCATATGTCCTGTCGAAATACAGTTAAGGTGGAATTCAGGAGGGTAAAAGTGGGTCATGAGATACCTTTGACAGAGAAGGTTAAGGAGAATAAAAAGAGATACTTCAAGTGTCTTAAAACAAAACAGTAACGAGAAACATAACACGTGCCCTGAATGATCAATGAGACCATCGATGTATGGAACTAGAGATGGGTTAGATCCTAAAAAAATGGTAACTTCAGAACTCAGTGTGGGAAAAGACTGGGAAGCTCAGGGATCTAAATAGTGATTAGTTAGGCCAGTTTTATATTACCGCATGCAATTCGAGATTCCAAAATCTCCAAATGATGTTGTGAATGTTCAAAGGCATCAGAAAAATGTCCAAGCATATTGCCAAGTTTGGAGATTTTGAGCTTCAGGATAGGATGAAGAGAATGGGGCACTTTTCCCCTGCAGCATTAGAGACTGAAGGGAATCAGTATAGAGGATTATCAAATTATTAGCAGCATGGATAGAGTTAATTGGCAACGCCTTTTCCCCTGGGTGGAAGAGTCCAAACCTAAAGGGCATAGATTCAAGGTAAGAGGGAAAAGATTGAAAAAGGCACCTAAGGGGAACTTTGTCACACAGGTGTTGGTGGTTGTATGGAATGAGATGAGAGAGGAATTAGCAGAGTCTGGTAAGATTACAAAATTTAAGAGGCATCTGGATGGCCATGTGAATAGAGGAGATATCAGTAAAGTGCTGCCAAATGGGACTGGAGTTCTTTCGGTTACCTGGTCGTCATGGATGAGTTGGGCCGAAGAATCGCTTTCTGTACTGGACATCTCCATAACTTTATCGCTTGTAAAGAGTTCATAAGGAAGAACACGATGTGCTGGAGGTTATGAAATGCAAAGGTGGATAAATCCCAGGACCTGATCCACTGTATCTCAGAAGGACTTTAAGGAAGAAATTGCTCTGCCCTTGGCAGAGGTATTTGTACCATTGACAGCTGTGTGTTATAGGCTATGAGACTGGAAGGTGCACAGTGCACAGTGAGATGCTTTGGTCAGATTACAAAAGTATCTTGATGAAATTGTTGAATGGCCTGAAAATTGCAGTTCCAGTTCAATCTGAATAAAGGTGAGGTAATGCATTCTGATCCAACAAAGGTGACGCTGAAAGAATACATGGTAGGACCTTCGAAGCTATTACAGAACAGTGGAACCTTGGGGTTCAGGAACGTAATTCTTTTTGAGGTTTGCATCACATATAGCCAGGGTACTTAGAAACATTTTGTTATGTTTGAATTCATTGCTCAGTCCTTTATGTACAGGAGTTGGGAAGTCGTGTTGAGATTGCACGCATCTTAGGTGAGGCCTCTTCTGGAATACTGTGTATATTTCTCACCGTCCAGTTATGGCACTGATATTAGTAAGCTGGGGAGGGTTCAGAAGATATGAAACAGGAAGTTTCTGAGCATGAGAGGTATAATTTATAAAGAAACGCTGGTTGCTTTGGAACTTTTTTTTACAGTTGTGCCTGTAGGCTGAGAGGTGACCATATACAATTTTATAAAGTATACAGGGTATAGATGGAGTTAATGCTATTTTTATTGTAGACATAATTGGGTTTTTCCAGACAAGGATGGAGGATGGAGGCGACTGATGCCAAAAAAGTAGGTAAACTGTAACACAGTGGGTGGTTTAGTGTGTGAAATGAATGTCCTGAGAAAGATATGGATGTGGAGACAATTCCAACGTTTTATATACACGTGGGTAAGTACATGAATCGGAAATCATTGGAGGGGTATGGGCCAGGAAGAGGCAGGAGGGATTGGTTTAATTTTTGATTGTGCCGGGGATGTATTTGTACTGTGCTTACCTCCAGCACTGCATAAAGTAATATCTTGTTAGCTAATGTTTTGATCCCTCCCTTTGCTGTGTTGTCTGTCCATTGTAGGTGATCATACCTCGCTGCAGGACTTATTGAAGGATCCAGACCTCCCTACCCGTTGTCTGTTTGGCTGACCAAACATCTTCAATAAGTTGATGTTCGGGGCATTAGCGGTTGGGAAATCTTCCTGAGTCAGGATATTCCTGAGTACCTACAGGAGACAGGGAACTGGACAGAATAGAGAAATAAAATGATACAGCACGTGTTGCACATGTATGATGAAACTAAATACCACAGAAATATGGAAAATCCCAGTCTCCATCCATGGTCTGTGCTGCATCCTCTCTCAGAAGTGGAGAATGCTGTTTTCTCTGCATCTGGAGTGGATGCAAGAGCGAGAGGTGATGACAGAGGCAACATTTAGAACCATAAAGTAAGGGACACCACATAGAGAGATAGTGAGTGATATAACAGAGTGCAGGAAGATTTTGTGATCAAACAATTGTGCAGGAAGAAGTGGTTTGATTCATGGCGAAACCTATGAGCAGGCAAAGTGATGGTCTAACGGTATTAACGCTTGCCTAATTTTCAAGAAAGTAATCCAATGTTCAGGGAACCCAGGTTCAAATTGCACAATTGCAAACTGCATCAAAATGCAATTAAACATGTCAAAATGACCATTAGAGAATTTCTGATGTTAAGAAATGCCCACCTGATCCAGTCAAGTCCCATACGGCAAAAAGGTTTCCAACCTCACCGAGTGTGCACATCATCGTGTGACTCCATAGAAAAATCTGGTTGCCTCTCAAGTGCCTTCTGACATGGCCGAACAAGCCAATGATTCGCAGGGTTGGGCAAGGAATGCTGGCTAGCCAGAGACACCCACATCGCCCGATTAAAGGAAATAAAGTCCAAAAAGTTTGGGTTCGAATGGAAGCTTGCTGAGACCAGTGTCATAGTCAATTATATCAGTACGTTTGGGGAGTGGTATTAAACTGACAGAGATGATGCAGGGGCAGCGTTCAAATGAAAGTAACTTTATAAATCTAAAGAGGAAAGGTGAAGCTGCAGAACAGCATGAAATTGTGACTGAAGATAAGCAGAAAAGAACAAAGAGACACATTGTTTAACTAAAACTGTGCATAAGCTAATAGTGTTAGGGAAGGAAATTCTGGTCAAAAAGTAAATGTTCATGTTCTGTTTGGAATGAACGTAATATCTACAATGAGACAGATGGAGTTTTGACACAAAGATAAATGAGATTTCATCACCAGAAAGATGTCGTTAGATGGCGAAATAAAAGTGCAATATTCAAACTATATTCAATAAAGGTTTAACTGTATGCAACCTTGTGGAGACTCAAGCAGAATGTGAAAGCAGGAGCGTAACCCTGACAGTAATTGATAAACGAATTTGCACATTTTTGGATTGTTGCAGGCAAACAGAGCTCCCTGAAGAAAACCGAGTACACACTTGGAAAACGTACAAACTTCAGACATACAGTCACACAAGGTTGGAATCGAATCCAGGTCCATAGCGCTGCACAGCTGCAGCGCTAATCACTGACGCAGCGTGCCATCCCTGAATCTGACGGTATAAAGCATTACAGAGATTTGATGAGGCCACCAAGTTTACGAAGGTTGTCGGAACGGGACGAATGCATAGTCCGGAATATAAGAAGGATGCGTAGTATATTACAGGGACTGGAGGACGTTACAATGATATGGAGGGCTGCAGAGTTTGTCGACAATTACATACTGGATGAAGTTAGTACTGCTCAGAGTTGTAGACAGAGGTTACTGCGTTGGCAAGGAGTCTATGGACTGGCAGTTGACGGGAATGGAAGCTGTTCAACGATCAGGAGGATGTTACAGACACATGGGCGGTTTTAGTGGTTGCAGGATGCTCGAGAGCTGGGAAAGCTACTAGTGACTGGAGATGGTCAGAGATAAGTAAAATTTGGTCATAGAAGGAAGTTAGAGAGATTGAGATGACTGTGTTGAGTAGACATCTTTGCAGATTTAGGAGGGGTTCAAGTGGTTTCAGAACGTTACGTAAGGGGAACTTTGGCAGTAAAGCCAGGAGGAACTGGAGGAATCAGTACAGATATGAAGTGTGTATAGAAGGTGGAATGTTAGATAAAGTGAGGTGTTATAGGACAGGCAGAAGTGTTGTGGTAAATGGACAAGGTTACAGTGATATCATGTACAGGAGAGGCTGTAGGAAGGTACATGAATGGGTAGGTTGGTAAGGACTGAAGGATGTTCGAAACAAGTCGGCTGTCGATACTGGACAGGATGCTGAATATACGATTTTAGAAATACTTTTTGGGGAGAGTGGCCATAACTGTACGTTTCAAAGTCATTACGGAAAGAGACAAGGGTAGTGCAGAGGTGAAGTGTCCAAACTTAGGGAAACACTTTTGTCACAGCATTATAACTATCACTCGGCATGATCACTACCATTTCACAGGATCCGTCAAACTAAGTCTGGGAGGCACTATGCAGTTGGGTCCATGTTTGGAAAGACGAGATGTTTTATAGTGATACGTTAAAAAGTCAACGCCAATGTGTTCTTTGAAGAGTGAATGGCAAAAGCAGAAATTGCAGTCAATACTGATCAAAAGAATTTGTTAGTTTGATGAAGAAACTACAGTATAAGAAAAGCAGGCGAAGCCCTTCCAAATTGAAGTGTGCAAAGGGGTTCTTATAAGAAAGTGGAAATCAATGGCCATGAAATATCCATAGCAGATCCTGTAAATGAAAAGGCGCAACGTATTTTACAAGGATACTTAGATTAGTTGATTCCCAGATAAAGAATGGGGCTTGTTAGAAACCGAAGGGACAATCTGCTGAGGTTTCAAACGAATATTTCCCTTCTTGTATTTGCACCAACAACCTGGTTCCAGGCAAACGATGGATGAATTTAAATAGACTGGGCAAAAAGCAGCAGGAACCGATGTTCTCCCCTTCCCCACCCCCATAATTAACGAGGTGAGAGACTGGGCCAGAGAATCAGTGGTGGGAAATCACTGACAGAGGGGAAACCGTATCTCAATTATGAATCAAATAATGATTGATAAGGTTTGCACACTCTTGCAATGTATTTTTAAATCTTCATTTCACTTTGTATAGCTCACTATCATGAGTAAATTTTAACAATCTTATCTCTTTGAACATTCTATATTTTAGCATATACAGAAAGTCATTGTGTCCCTTTGTTTTGTGCTGAATAAACATTTCCATGAGTATTGTCTTTCTTCATTCTTCATTTCAGATATATCTTTTAATCTGTTCTTCACATGAGTTTTGTTTTGTTAATGTTCCAATACTGATGAATGTGGATTATTATTGTCCTTCCCGTCACTCTGAACTGCCATGTACCCACAATTCCTCCGATTTTCTGTCTTTTCCGGAATGCCGTAATCACACTGTAATTGAAGTCCAGAAGACAACATTTCCTTGCAGTTCATTGCCTTCGATAACATCAAAGTCGGGCGGCAATTGTCTCAGTGATTAACACTGGTGCATCACAGCACCAGAGATTGACGCTTAATTCTGGCCTCGGACGATTGAATGCCTTCAGTTTGCATATTCTCCCAGTTTCTCTCAGGGTTTCTTCCAACAGTCCAAAGATGTGCAGGTTTGGTAAACTATCCATGCTGTTCTGGAATGTGTAGGTTAGGTGCATTGGTCAGGGGAAATGTAGAAAAGCATGATGGGGGAATGGTTCGGTGTGGGTTACTTTTCAGAGGGTCGGTGTGCACTTTTTTTTGGCTAGTTGGCCTGTCTAGATATTTTAGGGATTCTAATTAAAATTATATCAACAACATGACCCTCACCTTCCCTCCCTGATATTGGAACATAAACCTGAATTTCACTGGGCAGGCACAATTCTCTGTTAACATACTGATGCAGTTTTTTCTGTTATAAATCACTTTGTCTTCAGAAAATTTCCCACTCAAATTATGGACGATAAGTTTTCTCTCAATGACCAGAGTTATGCGATGTATGTTTACATTACCGAACAGCCAAGCATTTTTATGTTTGGTCATTCATTTTGCATTGCTCCCATATCCAAGGCAGATTGACTAATTGAACAATCGATTTGCCATCTCCAGTATTTATTCCTTCAGTCACCCTAATATATCCAATTCAGAATATGTAACTTTTAACATTTGTTTTGAATTTTAATTAGAGTATTGAATTGAAAGGGTTAACTCGAGCTACTTGTGCAGTAACTGTGATTAATGTCAATCTCCATGGATCCTAAATGTGTCATTGATGGGTATTGCCCCTTATATGAATAAGAGAATCCTTCCAATGTGTTAACCTTCTGTACGAGCGGGAGCATCGGCAACGGCACGAACAGGGATCAGCAGCTCCACAAGGAGGGAGAGGAGAGATCACAAACTGAGAACATTAGTCTGGAATTTTTCAACAATGGATCAGAATCTGAGAACATTAAATTGGAATGTTGCAGTAATGGATAGGAGTTTTTCCGCGGGTCTTTACTGGATTTCTCAGCCTTGGATATCATTAGCATCGCGGATCGAAGATGTCCTTTGGATTATTCAAGGTGTTTACTGTCCTATCCTCTCTATAGTTGGTGTTTCTGGTAAGTCGTCCATCTATCTATTAAAACAGATTGAAAGGAATTGCTACTCATGATATGCAAATTTTGGAAAGTTCGAAATTCCAGTAACACATTTCATTCAGTACAAATTATAACTAGCAAATTAATATTCACAAATTACTCACGATTGTGCAAAGAGGAACCAGACTGTTCTCAAACTCCATGATCTTTTTTGTCCTGCTCGGATTTACTTTTTCATGTACTGTCCCTGCACCAGTCCTGTCAAGTACCACGAACCCGATATCCCAGTCTCCTCCTCAGCTTCAGTGCAACTTCTGAAGAAACCATCATCTGTTTCTTTCATAAATGCAAATATAACAGTTTCCCCTCCTTAGTAACTATTCAATTATTCAAAAGTAATTGCACTTCAGATGTTTAGCTTGTTTTCTGCAATGAATCTGACAGATGGGCAGAAAGTGCATGGTGCTCAAGTCATTGAGGATATAATTTTAAAAAATCTGTTCATGTCTCATGAAATTGGTGGAATTTAAATTATAACATCAGCATTTGTTGCAAAAAGAAACTATGTGCTTGCCTCGTGTCGTTCAGAGAAGGGAATATGTCATCCTTTGCTGGTTAGGCCTCTATGAGATTGCAAACACACATCAATGTGTTTTATACCTTATCATCCCATAGAAGAGCTGGACAAGTTACTTAGTTGAAGATAGGCATAACATGCTAGCATCATGTGGGCGGCAAAGTGGCACAATATTTAGCACTGCTGCCTCACAGCGCCTGAGACCCGGGTTCATTTCCCACCTCAGGCGACTGTGTGGAGTTTGCACGTTCTCCCCGTGTCTGCGTGTGTTTCCTCCGGGTGCTCCGGTTTCCTCCCACAGTCCAAAGATGTGCAGGGTCAGGTGAATTGGCCATGCTAAATTGCCCGTAGTGTTAGGTAAATGTAGTGGTATGGGTGGGTTTCGCTTCGGCGGGTCAGTGTGGACTTGTTGGGCTGGAGGGCCTGTTACCACACTGTAATGTAATCTAATCTAATCTAATCATCAGGGCTACATATGTCCCAAGAAAATCGTAGGTCCATTCCTCTGCCTATTTCCAATATTCCTATAGTTCATTTTCATTCAGGCAAGTGGGCATACCTATTTCAAGCGCATTCTTTCTCTTTGCCTCTCTCCCCGAGAGTGATGTTCATCTTCATATGCACCTCCAGTGCTGGCTTTATTCATGTTGACATACAGATGCAAATAACTTTTAAATTCAAAGTTAATTGCACTGCTCAGAGCAGAAACAGAGATGACGAAGTGCGTATTAGGAATTATTATTATCGACTCTCAGGGCATTATTGAGACAGTATTTGGGGTATTTTGAACAGATTTTCTCTCCCTTAGAAGAAATGATTTTCTTGCCACAGAGCGATTGCAAAGGATTTTCACTAGACTAATCCCTGCAATGATGGTACTATGAGGAGTGAGTAAAGATTCAACTATAGCGCTGTGAGAAATTAAGAGTTGATTGCATTAAAAGTTGAGTGTAATGAGAACTTATGATGTTCTTAACAGAAAACGATGCTCTGGGACAGAGAGAATTGATGTCCACCAACCTCAAACGTCTTTCTTTTTGCTCTGAATGATCACAACTGGTGGAGGGATTGCACTTGATTCCCATTAAGTTCAGTTTAGTTGGATCTCCTTGACACCATCTTCAGTCAAACACTGTCTTGATATCAGGACCAGTCACTCTTACCTCAGCACTGCGTTCACCTCTTTTGTACATTTTAATAGGTCATGGAGTATGTGTAGGGAGTGTTTGCTTCTGACACACGCTAGTGAAAGTCAGGAATTATGCAACTTCGAGAGTTAGGGGAGCAAGATCACTGAAGCTATTTAAAGCGAACGGTAAATTGACCTTTGACCTAACAGAAAGTTGTGGACCATAACTAATAATGCATGATAGAGGAGTTGCTGCCAACAGTAGATCAGCCATGATCTTATATAATAGTAGGGCATGCTTGAACGCCCGAATTCCCTACTCCTGTTTCTTATCTTCTCATATTCTGCAATTGTAAAGTTATTAGTTGGATATTTTTCAGAATGTTCTATTACTAAATGTTGTAGTTAGAGGGAGGAAAGTGTTACATGATGTCGTAAACACACCTGATAATTGAACACAAAGAAAATCTCACCTCGCCTACCAACCTGTTTAAAGTATGAGTGACAGGGAAAGAAACAAGTTCTACTATACAAAGAGTAAATATTATTTTTATTCTTAAACTATAAAAGTGAACAGTAAACAACAACTATATACATGTCTAAATTGACGTTCACTTAAAGATTGGCTCTTTATCTGCCACGTTATAACAAAGTACTGATCCAATAAAGCCCATATTAAATTTACAGCAACTTAGTTTGCAAATCCAGGCAGTGACTGTCATCTCCGTTTTCTGTCTTCCTCTCATTTTAGATTTCCTGGTTCGTCTTCGGTCATCCGATGCAAACACGTTTCTTATGAAAACAATAACAATAGACAGCTTTGAATAGCTGTCTTTCAACGGCAGTTGGTGTCCTTTCTGTCTAACTTTCCCAAGTGCCTTTTTTAATACTTCAAACATCATGTTTCTCATTGTTTCGATGTTGTCAAAACAATACAATCAAAATTGATTGGGTTTTATTATCTTGAGGCATAATTTAAACTGATTGCTAAATTCCAATGTTTCAAAAGCTACTGAGATATTTAGATTACAGCCAAATGTTACATATTATCAATATTGCAGTACACTCTCAGGCAGCTAGTCAGTGTCATTATGCTGCTCTCTTTGTTTCTAAAAGCTTTTCTTTTTCTCCAGGATACTGTGACCTTGATTTTATTTTCCGAGTGTCAAAAACCAGGCCGTGCTCTGATCAGACTGATTTGGTGCAGAGTTTAAACAGTATTGACAGGCCGTTTTGTTTATGTGTATACAGATGTGACTTCAAGCCAAAGCGCTTCGGTGTTAAAAGATATAATGAACGGGGCGTGGTCAGCTGTCCAGCTGAGCAGTTTAGTTCCGTCCAGAACTAGCTGGGAGTTCAGCAGTGAACTGTGTGGAAACTCTCTCACTGTTTTTGTGCCTTTCTGACTTCAATCTGTAAGCATCTGTTCATTTTTCAAACTGGTCTTTAAGGAGGTTTGTTTATTGGGACTGTTCTGTATATTCAGAACGACAAAATGAAGTTTCATTTGGATAGACCGAGTTCTGTAGTGGTTATTTTATTCTGTTCTTTGTGTTTCATTGTGCAATTTCGTGTTTTTTTTCTGTCTTTTTTGAACTCTAGTAGTCAACGGAGTTAGCTTACTCCGGGTAACTTTCACTGTACAGTTACTGAATCAAATTGCAAATTCATGGTCGGAGTCAGCTGCTCATGAATATTTTGAGTGGTCTGGCGTAGTCCATAACATCAGTCATATAACGAGTGTTTGCAAGCTTTCAGTTTTCACTTTCTCTTAAAGTTACATTTCATGCCCTCAACTTCATAACAAAAGTATTTTGTGAGGCATTTTTGGATGAGGTGTGGGTCTTTATTCACAGGGAGTGTGAGTCTAGAAAATGACGAACAAATGAAATACAAGTTGCAGCGTGGTGTGTGGGGGAATCTGCAAAGAGACTGGGAAATTCTCGAAACCAGCCTGGCAATCCAATTAACATTTTCCTACCCACACCAAACCTTGTGTGACCATCTTGAGGATCTGAATTATATCCTGTGTTACTGTAGTCCAGGAAGTTGGAGCAATGGCCTTCATCTGCTCCAGGCCAGCAGGTTTGAGTGGCCGAATGGAACATCGGATCACAGGACTGAGGATCAGGAGTGGCTCCTGAGACACTTTGCCACTGCTCCATCAGGCACGAAATCGTGGCTGATCGGATTCTCGTCTTAGCAGCAGTTTTCCTGTCTGTGCATCATTTTCAAAAGATCAGCTGTGTGACAAATGATAAAGAAACTGAGCTTTGAAGCAATGCAAACACCCAGACACCATAAACTTCAAAGGAAGAGAATTCCAAACTGAATAGCCTTTTGAAATTTATCATTCATGTTCTGACCAATGTTAGGGTGTCACTGTTTCATTTTCCATCCTCTCTCGTCCACTGCTTGCAACAAAATTTTAATTGCAACCAGTTATGTTATATGGTCAAAGATATCGGTCATTATTCTCTATTCTGTGTTTCCTGGGAGCTCACCAGGGCTCCCCTATTCCTGTGTATCAGCTGAGAAAGTTTAGATGTTCTCCTTCTGTGCTCTGTAGTGGCACAATGTTTGGGCAATATCATTCTATTCATGTCTAAATCCTTAGAAAGGAAAAAATTGTCTCCTCTTGTCTAATTGTAATGATGCTGAGTGTCTGAATGGGATATTCCTTTACCTTTGAAACAACGTTAAAGGTTTCATCGAGAGGACAACGTATGGGATAGGTGTCTCAGGTGATCGTTGGAGCCGCCGAGCGTTTTGCACAATGCAGAAAGCTCATGGTTGATACGATTGTTGCTGAATACCGCATTCCTGTCTGTTCCAAATAATCCTTGAGTCCATTGTCCAGTAAAAGTCAGTCGAACTCAGCCATGAATATCTTCAATGTCCCAGTCTTCAGTGCCCCTTGGGTTGGGAAGACAATTGACAGCACAACCGAAGGAGAAAGGGATGTTATTATTTCAATGTAGGGTCGATTATTTCTAAAGTGTGTTGAACACGCACCAAATGAGCACCTCGTTTGAAGCAGAAGGTCACAATATTAGGAACAGAATGAAACATTCAGCACCACAAACCTATCTGGCATCGCTTTCGACAATCAAAACGTCAGCAACCTTACCATGCACTGGATTCTCGAGACACATGTCAAGATATTTTAACGCCATACGTGCATATAAATTGGAACAGATCTTAATCATTGCGAACATCCAGTCTGCTCTGCGGCTCGATCAAGTCTGATGCGTTTCTCAAAACCAGTCTCCTCCCTTTTTCCCGTAAAATATCATCCCTTGATAAACTAAAAACTTGTCATTCTCTGTTCTAAAGGTACTACTGTCTCGTTGTGACTGTACATGCACGTGTTCAAGTTTCCATGTGTTAATGGTTGTATGCATGAGTATTTGTGTTTTTGTCTGTGCATTTGTGTTCTTCTTGTGTTTATGTGTTTATGATTGTGCATGTGTGTGGCTGCATCTGTGCTTGTGTTGTTGCCGGTATATGCCTGTCTATGCCTCTGTGTGCCTTTATATGCTTGTGCATCTATGCGTCTCTGTGTTGTATGTTCTTTGTTAATGTGTTTATCTCTGTGTCTGCATCTCCATGCAGTTATTTTAGAATGAATGACTATAAATCTGTCCCTTTTCTGGATCAAGTGATGAAATGCCACACTTGTTGCCACCCCCACCCCAATTCACTGCAAAAACAGCAGATTGTGTTTATTTCAAAGTCAAAATCTCCATGGACATCCTCTTCACCAGCTTTAGCTGCCGAAGGAGCACGCTCTGAAAGCTTATGATTTTCAGTAAACATATTGAATCCGGCGTCATGCGGAATGGGACTTTGTCCACCTTGGTGCGACACCAGCAGTTCCACAAATGACTTTTAAAAATCAAATAATTCAATGAATGTCTCATTCGGCTCAGAGCAGATACAACAGATTCTTTGTAATGTTGTCCTAGAGATATTAGCAGAACGAGGTGAACACGTTCATTGCTGTCCCACATGACCCTGTTAGGTTTGTTTGTAAATGGTGGTTGAATCCATTTACAAATGTAAGTTCGAACAGTTCATCAAATACATTGTAAGTTAAAGATAATGCAAGAAGATTCATTTCGATCACTTCCATAGTGCTACACCAGAAACAGCTCGGACATGAGCAGACGATTCCTCTACCACACTCACTGAAAATGGTACTGAGACATATTATTGATAGATTCAACCAAATGAGTAGGGAATGTGTTGCTAGAAAAGCACAGCACGTCAGGCAGCATCGGAGGAGCAGGAGAATCGATGTTTTGGGCATAAGCCCTTCAGCAGAAACGACACTTGTGACCTGGGGCCTGAGAGATAAATGGGAGGGAATTGGAGACGGTGGGGCGGGGGGGTTGGGTGGGGAGGGGGTTGGGGGGGTTCGGGGAAAGGTAGCTGAGAATGCAATAGCTCGATGATGGTGGTGGTGGAGCATGTTATAGGTCAGCGAGGATGCTAGAGGGGATAGATGGGAATGATAATAGTCAGGTGAAGAGGGCACTGCTGCGTTGAAGGCGTGGGACTGAGATAAGATGGGGGTAGTGAAAATGTGTAAACTGGTGAAATACGCATTAATCTCGTGTGATTGCAGGGTCGCAAGGCAGAAGATTATGCTAAATTCCTCCATGCATCTGGTGGTTCGAATTTGTCGCAGAAGGAGGCCCAGAGACTGCTTTTTATTGTTGGAGTGGGAGGAGAATTTGAAGCGTTCAGTTACGGGGTATTGGTGTTGGTCGCTGTAGGACTCCCAGACATAATCTCTGAAATGACGCACAAGTTGTAGTCCTGTCTCCCCAATGAATGCAATGGATGCAGTAGATGACAATGTTGGAGGAACAGGCAAACCTCTGCTGGATGTGCAAGTATCCTTTGGGGCCTTGGATGGAGGTGATATGGGAGCTGTGGGCGCAGGATTTGTACTTCCTGCGGTGGCGAATGATAGTGCCGGGAATAGGGTGAGCATTCGTATAGAGCGTGGATCTGACAATGGAGTTGTGGAGGGAATGCTCTCTCTGAAATGCTCATAGATGTGGGGAGGAAAATATATCCAACATGGTGGAATCTGTTTACATTTGGGCGGTAGTGGAGGAGGATGATGTGATGTATACGGAGGTTGGTGGAGAATTAAGACCAGGAGCGTTCTATCCTTGTTGCGTTTGAAGGGTGGAGTTCAAGGGTGCAGGTGCGAGAAGTGGAGGAGATGCGTTGGAGGGCATCGTCAACTATGTGGGAGAGAAAATTGCAGTTTTGGAAGAAGGAGGCCATCTTGGATTTTCCATGATGGAATTAATCATCCTGCGAACAGATGCGGCAGAGGCAGAGGAATTGGGAAAAATGGATGGCTGTCTACTGGATTATTGATTTGATTAATTTCAAAAGGCTTCTCACTTCATATCTGAATATTCAGTGAAAGGGAGTAAAATGAGTAGATTCTTTTGGTGCATCTCTAATGACCAGATTATTCTTTCATCTCTCTGTTGCAAGTGCATTAGCCTTCCTGAACTAACCACTTCTGCCTGGCTCTCTGCCTTTTATTTTTTTCAGCACCACTGCATCAAACAGGGTGTCAGCTTACCAACCCACAAGTTCTCAGATTGTCTCGAGTTATTGCTTCTTGCTGTGACCATTTCCTATACAGTCTGGAAACATTTCACAGTATTTTATTTTTAACTCCTCAGTACTTTCATTTTAACTCCTCAATTCCCGTGTATTTATTTGGCTTCTCCACAACAAGTGGCGTCCTTCCCATCTTGGATACTTATAAATTATTCCCAAGAACAAACTGAATTCCTCAACTGACACACTGTCATTGACTCCCATGTTGCTTTCCCAGTCTCCACATGGCACTCCAAACTGCTCATACATAGATGAACGCTAAATTTATGTTCACCTGTTCCACGAATTGACACTCTCTCTGGTCACTTTTCAGTAATAGTGCAAATACATTCATCGCTCACGAGCAGAGACTGATTAGATCCCGTATCTTTCAATGTTGCAAATGATTACCCTTCCCTCTTGCTCTTCCCAAGTAAACTTTATGCACAAACGTGAAGTCTGTGTAGAGATTAGGCACTCACTTAATACCAAGCCCATGCCTTGTCTGTGCTCTCTCCTGTGTCTCCTGGATGTATTCTGGTGTTTTTTTTACTACGTTCACGAATTCATTTCCATATCTTAGACTCTTTACTACGTTCACTAATTCTTTTCCACATCTTATACTCTTTTCCACATCTTTCACCACACTGCCTTTCTTCAAAGACCAGTACTATGATATTACATATCATTCCTTCCGGCGCTGAACACACATAAGGCTTTTAAGCGCGTCTTAAAGCTCTTGAAATTCTTTTTCTTTAACCTGTGGTAACCTCTTACCTGTGTACTTTACTCTTTCTTGTATGGTGAGATATCTCTGCTTTTCCCAATTTCTATATCACATAGCATGGAATTCATGCGACAAGGCTTTTTTTTTTTTTTCCTTTTTGCACCAGAGCATACTCTTGTGCCGTTACTGCCGCTCTTCTCACTTTTTGAAATTTTCGTGCATTCACATGTATTCATTTCATCTCTGGAAGTAAGTCTGAAAAGAAAACTCCTCCAGCCTAATATCCTCTCTTAGAATCTCATGTGTCTTATCTATTTTTAAGGTCAGCTCACATTAATTTAACTGACTATAGTTAACTCTTTCACACTCAACGTAAGTCTCTTTATGTCTCTTAATCGCTGTGTTCACATTTCTGGTACCAGTTCATAAACACTCATAATAGCCTGCTGGACATCTGCAAAACTTTTGAACCGTCATATGACAGCGCTGCATGAAAGCCATTAGCTCTACCTCCCAGCAGACATTGAACATGCACTACACCGAGGTTTTCTTCGCACCGCATCTGCCTCACCAATTTTTTGAATGAATACAAAAAGGCTTTGACATTTTTCTCATCAAATGTGGCAATTGTGTAACATATTTGTGTGCAGCACTAACTTCCCTCTTCATCTCCACCCTGTTAACTAGACTGTCCTGACAAATTCGCAATTTCTTAAGTTCGAATTCACTCTCTCTTTCTCGTTGTTCGCTTTCTCTTCCTCTTTCTTCTTACATGGCGCTTCTTTCTCTTTCTTTATCTTTTCAAGCCATTTGCCTTAATATCAATTTAAGTTTCCGAACTGGATTGTATTTTTCTGTTTTTGTGATGGACCTATCTGCTTGAACAAACTCAAGTCTATCAAGCTCTTGTCATAATTTCAGCTGTCTTTTCATATTGAGTTCGATACTTCTGAGTTCTACACACTTAACGTCTTTAATTTGGATTTTCGAAATTCGCCAGAACTGAGCACTCCCATTCCCTCCACCAGTATTGTTTCAAACCCGCCTGGAGCGCTTGATGTGCGATTCACCAGGAGTTTGGTCCCTGTACGATTCAGAAGAAGACAGTGGCATCGGAATAATTAACTTCGTCTCCAGTATTGGTGACAAAGTCTGATGAATTCAAACGTATTGCTTCAACACTAATCTTTGAACCACACATTTACTTTCTTAGTCGTATTGACCCTGTGCCAATTAGCTCATGGCACAGGTAGTTATCCAGTGATGATGACATATTTGATTCTGCTTAGTGACAGGGACAATGGTATAGGTCTCAACTCCGTCATTTTCTCCAAAAAAATGTGAGACACAGAGACACTCACATACATAACACATACAAACGGACATGTTTTCAGACAAACATAGCAAAGAAATCTTTGCAGAGGTTCACAATCATTGAAATAATCACAAATGCAGAACTGTTGTCATGCACAGTGGCTTTCATCGGGAAAAATGCCCATCATTTACAATTGGATGTCATGTATACATGTCAGCATAATTTTTAAAAATCGATTTTAAAATATCTGAGTTAATTTAGTGGATCTTATTCCTAAAATGTACGCAATAGCTTTCATCTCTTTAACAAGAGAAAAAATGTATCCAGCTGCTGCACTATCCTTAAAATTGGTAATGCTTCAATAAGATTTCTCATCTGAGATTTGAACTGCTAATCCTTCATCACGAATGGCTTTCATTCCAGAAGCGAGTAAAGGGAAATATCTTCGAAAATCTTCAAGAAACAATTATGTCTTCTTTTTAGTTTCGAAGATCAAACCTGCACACAGTGTATCAGATGTGGTCTTAACAATGCCTTCTCCAGATGCACTAAAATATTCCTTCAATTAAACCTGATACCTTTTGCCAGAAGCAGCAGCATCATTCCACTTAACTTCCAAAGTACGTGCTGCATCTGCAGACTGAGTTCATATGATTCATGTTGCAGGACCACAGAAACCGTCTGTATCAGAGTTCTTCAATCTCCCTTCATTTAAATTGTTAAGATTGTTTAATCCTTGCTACCAAAACAGATAACTCATATCATGTTATTTCTGTTGAAGGTTTGCTCATTCACCTTCCCTGTCGATATCATATTGCTGGCTCACTACTTCCGTTTCGTGACTTATTGAATTGACCATCTTGGAGTACTCGCTCATTGAGCTTAGATCCAATTGGTCCCTTCATCAAAATCGTCAATGCAGATAATTGATAATTTATGACTCCACACTGATTTCTCCGACAAGTCACGAATCACAGCTTAAACACCTTAAAATAAGTATTTGTTTCTATTCTCTGTTTTTTGTAGGCGGTTTTATGAGCCTTCCTTTTTGCTGTGTAGTGTAGTCAACGAGCTGATATACTTCGTTTTCTATTCGTCTGCAATTCATCAGAGAGGCAGAATGGTTTCCTCTGTCTCATTGTAATGATCCTGTCTGGCTGAATATGGTGTTACCTCTGTGACAGCCGCGATGGATGGATTGAGAGAGCAACACGTGTTGTAGGCGTTACAGTTGGCCATTCGGCTGCTACATTTTGAATGCTCAAGGCTGATTCGATTCTGTCTGATCGTCCGATGGTATGTGGCCATCTCTTTCCTATTTGTTCCGAATTAACATTGACAGTCCTGTCCACAAAAAAACAGTCAGGTTTAGCCTTAAATATCTTCAATAACCGAATCTTCACTGTTCCCTGAGGCCGACGTCACCTCACATAGCACAATACTAAAGAGAATGGGATATTCGTAGTTCAATGCGGGGCCGTTATTTCAAAACTGTTTTCTCCTAAATCCAAATCGACACCTCTTTTGATGCATAATAATACAATAGTTAGGAACAGACAGAAGCAATACAGCTCGCCTAGCCTATACCAAACTACAATTCACTCTTTCCAATCAAACATGCAAAAAACGCAGGCTTGGGAAGAGATCACCAAACAAGTATTCAAAAAAGGATCCGAACAATGTCCTTTATATTTCTTTAAATTACTATCCTGTCGTCACTCTGTAACTCTTGATCTCCTTTTCTCATTCAAATTATGAACTGTGTGTGTGTGTGTGTGTGTGTGTGTGTGTGTGTGTGTTTGTGCGTGCGCATGTCCATCTCCATGTAAGTATTGTGTGCGTTTGTATATTGAAATGCTTATGGAGCATTCTGTATATTTCTTTGTTTGCATCTCTATGCACGAGGTTTCTGATTTTTTGGAGTGAGACAACTGACGTCTGAGTGAGTTTAAACTGACAGTGAGTTTGAAGTGAGAATTTCTCCTCACCGAACATTGGTCCTTATTCGGTTGATGGGTGGTGGATGTTTCAGAATCTCCACATGAGTCATCCCGGCAGGGTCCTCGACACATGGCGGGGAGACAAGGGTGGCGGACAGAGGAACTAGATATTGCGCATTCCACTGTGTTTTCTTTATACTTTTTTTTATTAGTGCAGTGGTATTTCGTAAGCGGCAGAGAGAGTGCATGAAGCAATGTGCTGCATTCAGTAGTGAGGGTGGTGGAACAGCAGCCTTATTTGGTGTTCAGTTCTACAACAAATGTACATTGAGTGTGATGGAGCAACAGAATACTGTTACACATATCTTAGCAGAGCGGGGAAGGTTGAATATGCTTTCCCTGCATTGCTGGATATTTCGTTGGATCATTTAAGCATCGAGATGAGCCTCTCAGCAGGTCCTGTCCAGGTCTATCAGTGATAACACCACAGATTTCGTCCAACAGATTCCACAGAATCAGTTGAGTGGAGCTTACAAGCAACAAGGAAAAACAAACAATTGCACGTTATACATCTAAACCAAAACTGCCACAAAACCTTTCGACGTCTTATGGTCTGTAAATTATACATGCAAGTATCGTGGGTGTTGCAGTAATGCCGGATAATCTCAAGTTGATTCTCAACTGCGTTAACTAAATGACTGCCAATGCTCTGAAAATTAAATTCCGTAAGTGTATATAAGGTAGTATGAAGACTATTTGTGAACCAAATTTTAGACCACGGTATTTCAGATTTGGCACTGTGTGGTCAGAAGAACTAATTAATAATTTTGCTGCGAGGAAGCTTTTAAAGAACAGTGACAAGAATATATTGGATTTAACACGGTGCCTGCAGACAATGTAGAATTTTTGGACATACTGTTCAAACATCATGGATGCCCGCAGGCTACAGGGCCAAGTTGCTGCATTGCTGCATTGGCAAAGTACAATATCAAATTTAGTGGGAGACAAACAATGGTTATTATTTCCAGAATTATTGTAACGTCTGCAGAGTACATATATTTCTCTAAGGTACAAACAGCCAAGAAAAGGAAAGTGACTGAAAGATGGTAAACATAATAAATCAAAGTAAGTGGCTTCAGAATAATTCCATATATTGGAGGAAACTGAGAGTTCTGATAAATTTACGATCGAAGAAATGACAGCCAAAAGGCAATTAAGCATATCAAGAAAGAAACAAAAGAAACTGCAGATACTGGAATTCAAAATATACAGGCACGAAGCTGGAAGAACGCAGCAAGCCAGACAGCATCAGTCGGTGGAGAAGTCGACGTTTCTGGTGCAACATTTCTTCGTGACAAACGAAGACAGTCAGGAAGACAACATGCGTGCAAACAAACAAGGAACACATATACTGACTAAATCTATTATCTAAATTTCAAGGAAAACAAAACAAAATCAAGATCGATTGTGGAAAGTGATAATGGGGACAAGATAATTTATTGCGGAGAAAAGGGAAATGGCAGAGAAACTGAGCAGTTATTTTGCATATGTCTTCATAGAGGAAGACCCAGAAAATCTCTGAGAAATATCAAGTGATCTTGCAGGAATTGTAGAACTAAAGATGCAAAATCCTTAACAAGATAATACTTAAAAATGCAGCAGCATCGATCAGATTCCCTACAGTGTAGAAACAGGTCCCATTGAGCATTGCTGAGCTAGTTCTGAGATTTGTAGTTTAGGTTGTGATCTGGATGCAGGTCTGCTTGCTGAGCTGGACGATTCATTTCCAGACATTACATCACCGATTTCAGTGGGCCTCCAGGCGAAGCACTGCTGATAATTCCTGCTTTGTATTATATGTTTGGGTTTCTTTGGGTTCGTGATGTCGTTTCCTGCGGTGGCGTCATTTCCAGGTCTTTTCTCGGGGTGGTAGATGGGGTCTAACTCGACGTGTTTCTTGATCGAGTACCAGTTGGAATGCCATTCTTCTTGGAGTTCTCATACCGGGACAAGTGCATCTCTGTAGCACTTGTCCTGGCATGGATGTGTTGCCCGAGTCGTAGTGGTGTCCTTCCTTGGGTCAATTGCAATTAACAAACACATGCTTTGGAGAACTACCTGCATATTCAATGGAGAAGCAAACTTGATGGACCGAAAGGACTGCTACAGTTCCTATTTTATAGTTCAAGATGTGTCATCACACATCTGTACGTGGGTGGGGAAAAGTATATTGAGGAAATGTTCTGTCATGAACTAGAATAAGGAAGGTTGAATTGTTATAATCGCCTTATCATTTCCCGATGCTTCTGTGCAGTGTGTGGGAAAGCTCTGTAAATGTGTTACAAGCTTTCAGATGTTCAGAAGGAGGCCTCTGCAGAGTCGACAGAACTGAGCTTCCCGCTGCCTTTCCGCTACCGAGACTGGTACTGTGTGTTCTGACCTGTTTATCTCCTTTAAGACCTCAGAGAAGGTTGACACTATGAAATGTCTTTCTTGGCCAATGCAGAGTTCATTGAACAGATAATCACATGTCTGCGTGTCTGGGGTCACATTTAAGGCAGAGCAGGAAAGCATGGGAGACTCACTTGCTGAATGTAGTTGGTAACGCAATTCGATGTTTACATTCAATATTGGCTTCAGGGTCACTATTATTGACAGCAGATTTTGTACCGCGACACGTAATTAATCATTTGCAAAGTCGATCAGTGACCAGAGCAGAAGTCTAGTCTTGATTTGTAATCCAGTGATATCTTCACAGCAGTGTCATCACCACATGCGGACCAAACAGAAAACACACTGAACAGGTGATTTATGTGCTGCTTGACAGTTTGTCTAACCCATTTGAGTATCCTGATGTGACTGAGGGAGTATTAATTATTCAGCTTGCATTTAGTCTCCTCTTAAGCGACTGGACATAGTTGATTAATTTTCCACAATGCCAGGTAGATGTCATCATGAGAAGTTGAATGAAATAGCTTCCCCATGGACACGACTTGTTGTGCAGCACAAGTCTTCAGTCCTATTGGAGGAATTGTGTCATTGGCCATTGTTTTGTCGTTTCTACTGTGTTCAGCTCTTTACAAAAGTCACGTGCAGCGAATCGAATTGTTTGAAGAAGGGCATTTTTGATCCTGTGGATATCAGGCCCGAGGGTGAGGCGGATCATCCATTCAACAGTTATGACTGAGGATGCTGCAGATACTACAGCTTGCCTGTCACACTGATATGTAGGGATATTCCCTTATTTGGAGTGAGAATGTTTGTGGAACTCTGTCCTCCAGAGAATTTTTAATGAGTCAATAATTATTTATGACTGTACATGGCAGAACCTCTGAGTATGATCTGATCGGTTGATCTGAGGATCATTTCGTTGTCTCTATCAGATGTTGGTTCTTCTGATTGGAATGGAAGCAATCAAGTGCTGCATCTTTAATGGGTTCTCCTTGGGTTCAGGTAAACAATGTTCTGACACTGACAAGTTAATTCAAGCTCATCACTGAATCATCGATCAGCTTGATGTTCCTCATCGTGTGAGGGATCGTCCCGATAAATATGATAGAGTTTGTAAGTGGACACAGTTCTGCTTCTGCTGCAGTCTGCAGCACCATGTGATTGCCCAATTTTGATCTGCAATTAATTTCTGCTTGCTGTCTGCAATTCACATCGATACCCATTCCCCATAAGCCTGCACCGATTGATATACTCTAGCTTCTAATGTAGTAGCATTTCCATTTTAAGGCTCTCATTCTTCACAGGGTCTGTCCGTGGTTTCACGCCTCCAATTGGTCACATCCTCAAAATCTTTTAACATATTCATCTAAATATTTTCCCTTCCGATCATGTCATCTTCTGTGTTTAGAGTGAATGTGTTCCCTTTGTTTGTCTTCGAGACCTTGATTGGGATCTCTGTAGTGATGACAACCCGATGCAGCTTTAGAACCAAGAAATCTGTGCATCTTGCGTTATCATTCATTTTTTCGTTGATGGCTCTCCGTCTCTTGAGCAGGGCATTTGAGCAGATTAGACACACGTCTTTGAATCTTATCTGAAAGCAGACATTGCATGAGAAATTAAACATCTTATGCAGCATCTGTGAAGTGAAAGCAGAGTTAAGCTTTTAGATTGATTGACCCTTCTACAAATTTCCAGTTTCTCCAGCAAGTTTCGGTTTTGTTTCAGATTTCCATTACAAGCATTTTGTTAATTTAAAATGTGTTCTGTGTGTGTTCACTTCTGTCGAAAGTCAACAGGTCTGGAAACATCTGCAGAGACAAAGAAACAAGATAATATTTCAAGTCCAGACGTACCTTTCTTCATAACTGAAAAGGTTTAGAAAAATTGACTTTTAATCTCTGGGCACAGATGGCGGGTGACGGGAAATAGAGGGGTTGGAAATGCAATGCAAAAGTCAAACGAGACTTTAATTACGGTGGAAGAAAAATCGAAACAAATTGAGACTAAATTAAGGTGTGAATGGCTTATATGGGTTCTCTCTATTGAGTGCAAGTTAAAGAAGATGCAAACAAGACAAAGTCAAAGGGAGCAGTGAGGAGTGAAGATGCTGTAGATCAGAGTTGAGAGTCTGATGCTGGAAACGCGCAACTGATCAGGCAGCTTCAAGGGAGCAGGACACTCGACGTTTCGAGCATAAGCCCGAATCAGGAATGAGATCAGAATCTGGGAACATAAGAATGAAATGTTCCAGGAATGCATCAGAATCTAAGAACACTAGACTGTTAAAATAATGGACAGCAGTTTATCTTGTTGTCATTAGTACCTTTCTAAGGACTTCTGCATCGTTAATATTGCGGATAGAATGTGTGTTGATGATTATTCGGGCAGGTTAGTCTCCCACCCTTGCTATTGTTGGCGTTCCTAGTAAGTCGATCTCTGCCGACTAATTGCTTCGGAAACAAGTGCGAATGGCATCGCTATTTCTGTTCTCTACATTCGGCAAATATATAAACCAATGTATTCACGGTCCATGTCAAAGTCCATTCCTGTTCCATACATTGCCTACCCTTCATTAACAAACGCCTGAGGAGTAAAAGAAGTGGTCAGAACCATGACTACTCCATTTCGTCCTGAACCGATTTGTTTCTTTGTCTTCTGGCAACGAACAAAACTCCATAACATGCCTAGTCTTCACTTCAGCGTCAGTGGTGTATCTGAATAAACCATCATCGACAACTTTCCCTTTGCTGTTCTCTTCTGTCAGGTTTACGGTTAATAATATGCTGAGAGGAAAATTATTCATATTTGGACCTGGAAGTATACCAGCTGCAAAGCGTGAAGCCAGTTTGATTCTAAAATGAGATGGTCGTGGCTTTTTGTCACCACTTTCAGCAGAACCAGTAACCTCGCACAATGGAGAGGACTGTACTGTCAGTGACCATGGAGTAACAGTTTCATTGAACTATTTTGATTCTAGAACTGTCAGAGCAGCAGTGGGTAGCATGCATATTCTCTCCCAGGTACAGTGCTTGAATGAACTCAGTCGGTGACAAAGGTCATCTTTACTCCTGAGAGCAAGATACAGAAACAAATTCCAGAAATAGGAACAGATTAGAATTCATTAGGTGCAATTACTCAGAACGCGAATTGAATTGAAGGTTGATAAGTTGCTGAACCAGTTGGGTCTCATCCAGTGTATTCAGGAAAGTGGCAGTACAGCCAGTGAAAGAGGTATGGATTCATACAGCATGGAAACAGATACTTCCGTTATTCCTTTCCATGCTGACCATAATCCCAAACTAAACTAATCCCACCTGCCTGCGCTTGATAAAAAATCCATCCAAGGAGAAAATGAGGACTGCAGATGCTGGAGATCAAAGTCGTGAGAGTGGCCCATTTCAGGCAGCATCCAAAGATAAGCAGACTTGACGTTTTGGACATAAGCCCTTCATCAGGAATAATGCTGCAGACCAGAGCGGGCCCAGTCACCAGACCGCACTGGAACCAGTTTCTGGATGGCACCGGGCTCAGTCTTCAGACCAGACCAGGCGTCAAAGCTAGAGTCCTTGCTTCGACACACCACACCACACCCTCTCCATTCTGCAACTCAGTTTTTGGAGGCAAACTTTAATCTAGGACTCCTCTCTGGGAATCTCCTCGCTGCACCAACCTCCAAACTGAGAATTCGGTCCGTGACTCGGCTCCTCGTGCCAGCTTCCCCTTTGGAGCCTGACATGGGGACTTCTCTCTGGTGCCAGCCTGTATCTGGGACTCACCTCTGGGACATTCTGTATCTCCATTCTGGGAGTCACGTCTTGGAGCCAAACTCGGAGGTGCAACTCATCTCTGGGAATCATCTTCCTACAATAATGCCCATTCTGAGAGTTCCCTCCTGGAGCCACCTTCCCACGCCTGCTGCAGGTCTGAGACTCCCCTTAGGGAGTCGCCTCCCCGTGGCAGTCTCCAGTGCGTGAATCAACATTGTGTACTCGCTTCGCTGTGCCAGCCTCCAAAATTCCACTACGAATATCATTTATAAACTTAAACGTTTGGGAAATAAATAAGAAAAACAAGAGAAAAAGTAACGAAAGAATGTGCACAGCAGAGGAGCTCCGGCCGGAAATTTCTGATTCTGCCGCAATCTTTATACCATGTCACGGCTGTGCCCTTCTTCAATGCATGATTTTGGAAATTCAGAGCAGTTTTGTGCAATTCATTGTAAGGCTGTCCATGAGAAATTAACAGGAGGAAATGAACTTGCCCATTGCTGTCTCATCTTTCTCCTATTCGGTTTGTTTCAGTAATTTAGAAATCCATTCTCACCATAATTTGAAAGATTACATCAAAAACTTTGAAGTTTAGGGCCAGTGTAATGAAATTCATCACAAACTCATTAAAGTGCTTCATTCAGAGTGGCCTGGATACAACTATACTGTTGTGATCTGCGCCGTTCTCCGTGCTGGAGAGACATCTAGAACGTATTTAAAGATCAATGTACTGACGCAGTCTGCTTAGTTTTCTTCTGTTGCTATATTGTCAGGTTGGACTGAGCAGACCTTGGTTTTCACAGTGCTCTGTGCTGTGTGAATGACTCCTCGACGTTTACAGTGGCTGGAATGCTTCTGTGAAGTGATATGCGAATGTCGTATAACTAACCATTTCAGATGATCTGGCAATGTCTTTATTTTATGTTGTCATTATTTTGATTGGATCCTCCGTCTCTCATTTAATTAATGTTGACATTTGTACACAATACATCATTTTTGTGAATACCCATTGTTCTGGCATCAGCCGCGTACTCTTCATTCAGAAGAAATCTGTTATTCTCATCTCGGATTGTCTCTCGGATAAAGGCCTTGATACATGTTTCAAACAAAATACAGCTCCACTTTCCACTGTAAACCCACCATAACAAATATTCGCTGTGCACTGAGAGCAATGTGGCCACTAGGAACGTGAGGGAGCAAGTGAATGTGAGAACTCAACGTGCTGGCGATTAGAGTCAAGATTATAGTGATGCTGGAAAAACACAGCAGGTCAAGCAACATCCGAGGATCAGGAAAATCAACTTTTTGGGCAGGAGACCTTCATCTGGGATTGAGGGCTCTTGCTATTAATGTCGATTTTCCTGCTCCTCGTATACTGCCTGACCTGCTGTTCTTTTCCAGCACCACTCTAACCTTGACTCTAATCTCCAGCAACTGCAGTACTCACTTTCGCCTGGTTGATTCTAAACTTATTGCAAATCTTCTTGCAAGGATGACTACCGTGAAGAATTTCTTCTCTCTCTACAAAGATCTCAGTAAGTCTCTCTCTCTCTCTCTCTCTCTCTCTCTCTCTCTCTCTCTCTCTCTCTCTCTCTGCAACCTCCAGCTCGCCTTCATGATAAAGGGCCTCTATCCGAAATTTGGACGTTCCTGCTCCTCGGATGCTGCCTGACCTGCTGTGCTTTTCCAGCGTCACTCTAATATTGACATCAGGGAGAAGACTGTCAGGGAGCTGAAACAAAACCCGACGTCTGAAACGGTCAGAATGACCCCTCCAGTACACACTGTATCGCTAAATCCTATAATCTCTCTCAATTTATGGAAATTAAAACCTTTTCTTCCTCCTAAGAAAATACATGAATTCACTGTTAACCACCTTTCCTTTCAATGTGCCACATTCTTATACTTTGCTTATCCAGACACATATTCTCCACCTCCTGTCTATCTTAGTGACATTGACAAATTTATTTAGAATATATTTGTTCCATCGATCGAAATCGTTGATTGGGGTGAAAATATTTGAGGTTCCAGCACAGGTCACTGTGTAACTGCAGACGTTAATTTCTGTTAAACCAAAAAATGACTAATTTACCCTAACTTATCCATGAGTCCGGATCAGTAACCAATCCTTACAGTATTCCTGTGTAGCAGTTTTTAAAGGTTTTCATTTCTTTTCATTTCCTGTGCAGCTGCATTGTGACGTTCAAATGTATGCTCCAGTTATCTAGTTATAGCCTCGAATGGCTGAATTTCTTCATCTTCCTGTTTCAAATTCTTGTTGGGTTGAACGCACTACTTCAGTATTGCTGTAGCTCTGAATGGTGATGGAGACCCGGGTTCAATTCCCGCCTCAGGCGACTGACTGTGTGGAGTTTGCACATTCTCCCCGTGTCTGCGTGGGTTTCCTCTGGGTGCTCCGGTTTCCTCCCACAATCCAAAGATGTCAGGTCAGGTGAATTGACCATGTTAAATTGCCCGTAGTGTTAGGTCATGGGTAATTATAGGGTTATGGGTGGTTGTGCTTCGGCGGGTCGGTGTGGACTTGTTGAGCCGAAGGGCCTGTTTCCACACTGTAATGTAATCTAATATTTTGGAAGCAACCGTGAACTTTATAATGGAGGGAAGGCCATTTATGCTGCAACTGCAGACGGCACACAATGCCTCATGGATGCCCAGTTTCCAATTGCTTGGACGTTTCGAAGAGTTCCCCACTTCACGGTAAGTGGTGCCACCCAAGACCAGGGGTGGTATCTTCAATATGTGGCTGAGACTTTCCCACCGCTAGGACTGTGCGCTGGGTGATCATTCCGATACTGTGAGAGAGAGATCCATTTCCGACAAGTAATTTTGTAAGCATGTTTGGCTCTTGTTGGTTCAACAATTACTTGCCAAAGTCTGACTGGTGTGTATTTAAGGCCTCACTCTGTTTAAGGCCGCAGTCAGTTGTCGGCCTATGCAGCTACTCTTGGCGATAGACATTGAAGTATCACACCCACAGTATGCTCTGTGTCTTTTTTTTAATTCACAGTGCTTCCTCATATTTGTCTTCAACATGTCGGGCAACTAAGTTGTCACCGAGGGATGGTGTGGAGGGCAGTAGCTGCCCATCATCAGGATGTTACCTTGACCATCCTTGACCTGTTAGCACAAGATATACTGCGTTCTAGAGTCAATGTTTGGGAATTCCAGGGTAACACTTTTCCTCACGGTATCCCATTGTGCCTACACTGCTGGATGGTCTATCCTCCCGGTGGGATAGGATATATCCAGGGATGAAGATGAGGCTTCATGAAACATGGACCATCATTCCTGATTCTATTACTATGTCGATTTCAGACTATTTGTGAACGGTCAATATGAGGGATAAAAGTAACAATGGAACAATGAATAAAGGGTTAAGTCTGAATGAAAGGCAATCTATCTGAATGCGTGACGAATTCTGAAAACACAGTGCACGCATTGGGGGAGACGAACATATTTTAATGGCATTTGAGAGACATGGCTACTGGGTGAACGATATTGGGAACTGAATATTCGCAATAGTTTACAGATGGTAGTTTTCTACAAAACTGAAACGGAGGTGGGGTAATCGCTGAATAAGAGATGGCGTTTGTACAATGTTCAAAGGGGACCTTTATCTAACGATCAACAGGTATCCTTAATCATAATATGTGCGTGCACAACGTTCCAGTTAAGTCGACATTGGGGAGAGATTCCCACCTGGACTTTGAATGGCTCTCAACAAACTTAAAGGGATTTGGAGCCGTTATGATATGGGACAACATCATTTTCCAAAATATTCTGTACCTGATATTTCCCGGAACATTCCATGCCCGATTTTCCACGGCACAATCTGCATTTGACATTCCAAAAAAGCATTCAGCACCGCTCATTTCCCGAAATGTTCTGGGCATGACAATCCCTGGAAAATTCTATACCTGACATTCTCTTGTACATTGCTTGCCGTAAGTTCTGCAGAAAAGTCTGCTAACGGCATTCCCCAGAAAATTCTCTACCCAACATTATCCAAAACATTCTATACCTGATATTCTCCAGAAACTTCTATAAGCGATATTCCCCAGAACACTCTGTACACAACATTCGTCAGAAGATTCTATACCTGAGATTCTATATCTGATGTTCCCCGTAACATTCTATACAGATATTCTCAGGAACATTCTACACTTGGTCAGGCAGCATCAGAGGAGCAGGAGAATCGAAGTTTCGGGCAAAAGCCCTTAATCAGGAATGGTGATTCTATTCCTGATGAAGGGATTTTGCCCATAACGTCGATTTTCCTGCTCCTCGGACGTTTCCTGACCTGCTGTTCTTTTCCAGCACCACGCTGATGAAAGGTCTGGTTTCCAGCATCTGCAGTCCTCACTTTTGCCGAACATTCTGTACCTGCCATTCTCTGGAAAATTCAATAATCTACATTCCCTGGAAGATTATGTTAACAGACTTCTCCGTAATATTCTGCAACTGACATGCCTCAAAACATTCTACATCCCAACATTGCCCAGAACATTTTGCACTTGACGCTCCCCAGAACATTCTCCACCCGACATTCACAAGAACATTTTGTAGCCAGTATTCCCCGGAAGATTTTGTTTGTGACATTCCCCAGAATAATCTAAAGTGGACATTGACTGGCACATTCTAAAACCGAAATTTCCTGAAACAGTCTGTAATTGATTTTCCCTGGAACATTCTGTACTCACCATTGTCTGGGCTACTCTATAACTGACATTCCCGGAACATTCTGAACCTGACCTTCTCTGTAACATTCTGTAGCCAAAATTCTCCAAAATGTTATATACTTGACGTTCCACAGAACATTCTGTACCTGCCATTCCCCCGAACATTCTCCATCCGGCATTCCCTGGTACATTCTACACCGCACATTCTCCAAAACATTCTATATCAGACAGGTTCTGGAACATTCTTGTCTGAGGTTCCCCAGAACATTCTATTCATGATATTATTTGTGAACGGCCGGGCGTTAATGAGTTGAGAAAAAAGAAGAGATCCGAAGGAAGAAATCACAGTCGAAGGAGAAGGAGATACTAATTCGAAGTCCCCTCATGCAGTTTAAGGGGTGAGTACATTTTCTCTTGAGTTTGCATTTCTTCATGACGGAGGATGGATCAAAACTTAGATTAAAATGCAGAAATTTCCAACCTGTGTTTGCCTTCGATAACTGGGAGAGAATCCTTCAGGACAGCAAGGTCTTCTCCCTCTGTGTTAAGAAGTGATCTGTATCTGCTCTCGAGTATTCAAGTGTGTGGGAACGTTCGAGAAACCATCTGTTCTTATGGATGTGTGTTTGGGGAGGGAGGTATCGTGTGGTTTATGACACATTTTTGCAATGATTTACACCGATCCGTTTATTGTATCAGTTCCAATTATTTCAGTAATCGTCCAAATACTGTGACATTTGAAAATCTCACTGTGTCCTTCATCAAACTGGTCACTTTGCCTCCTGGCTGATGTACACCGTGTTTGTCTTTCTACCTCACAGTTAATGTATTGACGATCTACGTCCTGATCTGTAAAGACTGTGGATTGTCTCCATGTGTCAGACGTTACCTCGGGGCGATGGCAGTTGCGGATCTCCTGGTCATTATCCTCGATCTGATATTGAGACAGATTCCCATTATTCATCGGAAACAGTTTCATTTCGTGTTCTCCATCCCCCTGTGTAATATCCACGCCGTCCTGCTTTACGCAGCCACTGACTGTTCTGTCTGGTTCACCGTCACTTTCACCTTTGATCGATTTGTGGCCATTTGTTGCCAGAATTTGAAAAGTAAATATTGCAGTGAGGAAACGTCGGGTATAGTCCTGGGAACAATGACTGTGCTGAGCTGTTTAAAGAACATTGTCTGGTATTTTGCGTTCACACCTCGGTATCGGAAGGGGAACCGCCCCTGGTTTTGTCATGTAACAATCAATGTTCAATTCTCCCGCGTCTGGGGCACAATCGATTTCCTCCACTATATTCTAACCCCGGTTCTCCCATTTCTCCTCATTCTGATGCTCAACGTTTTCACTGTCAGACACATTTTACTGAACAGCAAAGCTCGCAGGAGACTCCGTCCTCACACAAATGTCGATGGTCATTGTGACACAGAAATGAGAAATCAAAAAAATCCATTGTTTTACTATGTGTGATCTTGGTCAATTTCATTCTGTTATGGTCAACGTTAATGCTGTTTTCTCTATGGAATCGTATGTGGTGGATTGTGGATATACCTGTGTATCCACATTACCTTGTGCAGGAATTGGGCTTCATATTGCAGCTTCTCAGTTGCTGCACAAACACTGCGATTTATGTGGCGACCCAGACTAGGTTCCAGCAGCAGCTGAAGAATGTGCTGAAATATCCGTTTACCCACGTTCATCAATCATTCGAATTCTATCATTAAACAATCCACCCGGAATTTTCTCATTTCAGTTCTATATATCAGTGATGGAGCAAACTGTCGCTATGTTGTCAGAGTGATGGCAGTGCTAAGCTTGTGGGCAATGTTAGTTTGTTAAAACGTTATCCCAGAGGAGTTACATGGACACATTTCAATGTCTTTTCTCATCTCAAGGGCCAATGAGAAAATGCACCATCCTATTGACTGTATCGATAAGTTCAACTTGTAATTAATAAATGTATTCATTAAAAAGTACCAAGTAGCAGAGCAAATATTTTTGTTGTGTGTCTTCTTGTGGAAGAAGCTGAGCTGCGGAGACAGACAAAGGAAGTAAATTGGAGCAGAGTTCAGGAGTTGGGTTTTAGTTACTCTGTCTATCCTTTCAACCATGCAGACCAGCCCTTGGCAGAATTCATCCGTCTGTCATTATCCTTTTCTCTCCATACCTGCCTCCCACTCTCACACTGTCCAACGTCTCTCCTCCTCCCACTTGGGCACTGCATGGCATTTTCCCTCCTATCCCCATTCTCCATAACTCTCGCTCCATCTTGAATTCTGCACCTTCCAGTATGTCTGTCTCTCTCCAAAACACTCTTCGTCGAATCCTTCCTCACCTTCAGGCCATTTTTCGGGGAACAGTTTGGGGATTGGGTCAAATGTCATTGCTGGGGACACAGTGGATGTGAGAACACTGGACGTTACTGGGAGGTAAATGTCAGGTTGGGAGCAGAGACTCTGGCTCTGGCAAAAGACTGGGGGTGGGACTGCAGGTCTTTACACATGGAACAGATTGTGTAGACCTCACCATTTGTTACACAGTGAACAGAGTGGGGATGTGGTCATGGGTGATTCCTCTGTGATTCATTGAGTGATGGCATAGGAGTGTGCAGGTGACGGTGCGAATGCACAGGAGAGTGATCGTGGTGGCGAAGGAGTGGGTGGGTCAGTAACCGTGACGGTGTGGAAATATGCATTGGAGTGAGAGTTATGTTACGGGACTGTGTAGGGGAACCAGTGTGACAGTGTGAAAGACTGTGGGGGAGTGAGTGGGATGCAGCAGCAGTGTGTGAGATACTGCGAGATGGTACCAAAGAGTGCATGTGAGTCTGAGTTACAGTGGGGGAGTGTGAGGAGGAATATGTGGGACAGTGTGGGACTGTACAACAGAGTGTGCTTGGCAGTGAGTATGATGGTGTTGGACAGTACGGGAGTGTGATGGTGTGTGGTGGCGTGTGCATGATAGTGGGTGAGCCATGGTGACGGTGATGAGAGCAAAGTGGAGTACTGGTGACAATGTCAGAGTGTACAGGGGATTGAGCGTGATCGTCAGGATGTGCACGGCACAATCAGTGTGAGAGTGGGGGAGTTTCTGGGGAATGAGTATGACGGTGCCAGAGGGAATGTGATCATCAGGGAGGGTTTGTGGGAGTGAATGAAGTGGTGTGGCAGTCTGCTGTGAAGTGATGTAGGCGGGGTGTCAGTTGGGTGAGCAGGCTAATGGCAGTGGGAGATTGATGATGGCGGAGTGCATCGGGGCATGGATGTGACAGTAGGTTTTGAGTGTGTGACGGGGAGGAAGCCTTAGAGAGAGCGTGATGGAGGTCAGATGCTTGGGGGACAGAGATTGATGATGGGGATTGTGCAGAGTTGCCAGCATGATACTGGTGGTGTGTGCAGGGACGGGAATGGGACTGTGGGGGTAGTGTGGCTGTGTATTTGACGTTGGGAGAGTTTGCATGACGGGGAGTGTGTGGGTGGGGTGATGTACAATGGAATTATCATAAAGTTGGGTAATACACAGAGGAGTGAGCTTGATGTTTGGACTGTGCGCGGGGTAGTGAGTGTGATGGTGCAGGAGTGAGCAGAGTTTCGATGTGATTATTTTTAACTGTGTGGAAGAGTGTGTGTGATGGTGGAGAAGTGTGTTGTGGAGGAGGCATAAGCGTGTGGGAGACAGCGGGGAGTGAGGGTGTTAGTGGGGCCGTGTGAAGGGACGGTGGGGGAGATTGCAGGGGACTGAGTGCAATGCAGTGCGAATGTGATGGAGAGAGACTGAATTTGGGGCAGTGCGTGGGTGAGTGAATATGATGGTACGACTGTATGCGGTTGAATCAGGGTGACAATGTGAAAGTATGCAGGGAAGGTAGTGTGACAGTGGGGAGGGAGCAGGCACTGAGTCTGTTGGAATTTTGTAGTGGTGTGGGCGGGTTTGCAGGAGAGTGTGCGGAGTAGCACATGAAATGGTGGGGAGATTGCACAGAACTGAGTACAATGCATGGCGAATGTGAGGGGGAGTGACGGTGCCGCTGAGGGAATGTGTGATGAGTGAACTTGGTGGTGCAGGAGTGTGCGAGGGAGTGAGGGTAACAGAGTGGGAGCAGGGCAGCGAGTGTGACGGTGAGGGAATTTGCAGGGGAAAGTGTGTGACGGTGTGGATAGTGGAGGCATCATCGTGACAGCATGGAAGTGTGTGGGGCACAGTGTGTAATGGTAGTGAAGTGTGCATGGGAGTGACAATGATGGCAGGGGAGTGCGTGGGGAGTAAGCGTGACATTTTGTGAGTGTGCAGGGAGTGTGGGTGGCAGTAAGTATGATGGTGTGGGAGCATGCGGGGAGCGAGTGTGACAGTGTGGGTGCGTATAGGGAGGTTAACAAAACAATGCAAGTGTGTGCAGGGTCGAAATCGTAAAAGTGATGAGTGTGCGGGGTATGTCTGGCAGCGAGTATGATGGTGTGGGATAATGCAGGGGAGTGAGTGTGACAGCTGGGGGAGTGTACAGGTGGGTGACCGTGATGGTCAGGGTATGAACAAGTGAATGCGTGTGACGTTGGGGCAATTTGCTCTGAGCAAGTGCGAGTATGCGTGGGATTGAGTGTGACTGTGTGGCAGTCTTTGGGGCAGTGATCATGTGGATGCGGGAGTATGTGGCAGAGAGAGGTAATGGGCGAGGGAGATTGATGATGATGGCGTGTGTGTGGAGTGAACGTGATGGTGTTCAAGTGAGTCTTATGGGGTGGTGTTTGGGAGTGAGTGTGATCGAGGTCAGATGTGTGGATGAGTGAGGTGGATGGGACCTATGCAGGGACGTCAGTGGGACGGTGATGGTTGTGCAGGGAAGTGAGAGTCACATGTGGGGAAGACTGTTGGGAGTGCGTGCAATAGTATAGATGTGCATGGGGAGAAAATGTGAGAGTGTGTGATAGTGCAGGGGAGTGCAGCGGCGTGAGCGTGACAGTATGGGAGAGTGTGAGGGAGCAAACGAGAAATGGGGGAGTATCTGGTGGAGTGAGCTTCGTAATGGCAGATCATGTAGTGTAGACTGTGTGATGGTGTGGGATAATGCAGGAGACTGTGGCATGACGGTCGGCGAGACTACTGGCATGTGAAGGAGACTGCGTGGGAACGTGCAGGGGACTGAATGTGATTCTGAACGTTTGTGTGAGAATTGCACGTGACAGTGTGGGAAACTGCAGAAGGTTGTGTATGAGAGTGGGCGCATGTGTAGAGGTGTGCGGAATAATGTGGGGGAGTGAGCCTGATGTTGTGTGAGTGTATGGGGGTATCAGCACAACGGTAGGCGGGATTGCATCGCACTGAGTGAGACAACAGGTGAATGGGCAGGGGACAGAGTGGGATGAAAGGCGAGTTTGACGGTGGTTGTGTATGATAGTGGGGGAGTGAGCAGTGGAGTGAAAGTGATTGTGTTGGTGTGTGGGAACGTTGGAGAGTGACAGTGCGTGAGTGTGTGATGTTGGAACAGTGTGATGTTGGAGGAGTGAGCATGATGTCGGGAGAGTGTGAGGGTGACAGTGCATGACTGTGCCTGAGTGTGCTGAGGATTGAACGTGAAGTGATGGAGCGAGTTCGACTGTGGAGAAGCATGCAGTGGAGTGAGGGTGACAATGTGAGAGTTTGTGAGGCAGTGAGCATGACGGTGCGGGAGTGTATGGTGGAGTGAGTGCGATGGTGTGGGATTTTGCGATGGAGTGAGTGTGACAGTGTGTGAGTATGTAGGCCAGTGAGTGTGATGGTGGGGGCGTGCACGGGCAGTGAGAGCGATGGTGGAGTGTGTGCAGGAGAGTAAGCTTGATGCGCTGGACGTGTTTCGGACAATGTTGGGTGAGAATAACAGTGTTGGGGAGTGTGTTAGAGTTATCATGACCGTGGGGGAGGGTCTGGGGAAGTGGTTGCGACGATGCACAACTTTGCGGCGTAGACAGGGTGATGGGTTGGGATTGTGCAGGGTAGTGTGCATGACAGTGAGAGAACGAGTGTGTCGGAGGAGTGAAAGTGTGGGTGAGTGAGGGTGATGGCATTAGTGTGCAGGGAACTGAGAGCGAGGGTAGGGTTATGAGCGGGGAAAAGTGGGTGACAGTTTGTCAATGTGCGGGGGGAGCTGGTGATTGTAAGGTAGAGTGTAAGTGAGTGAGCGTGACATTGGGGGGCCAAGTGTAAAAATGGCTGAGTGTGTGGGGACTGAGCAGAAGGTGAGGGAGTGCGTGAAGAGAGAGCATCAGAGTGGGGGAGAGTGGGGCCTTGAGAGTAATGATGGTTGAGTGTGTGGGAGATTGTGTGTCACAGTGGTGAAGTGAGCATGACGGTGGGAGTGTGAGGCGGAGTCAGCATGGCAGTGGTGGAATACATCGCATAAAATGCATGACTGGAGGAAAGTGGGCGGCTGAGCAAATGTGATGGTGGGGGAGCGTGCGGAGGAGTACTCGTTACACTGGGGGTGTGCACTTGATGGTGTGAAAGTCTGTTAGGCAGTGAAGGTGACGATAGTTGAGTGAGCGTGAGTTAGTTTGTATGTGATTGAGTGAGTATGAAGGTGTAGCAGATTGTGATTAATGGTGTGGAAGCGTGCTGGTGAGTGAGCACGACGTTGTGGGAGTGGTCAGGTAACTCAGTGTGAAGGTGGGGAGTGTGCAGGAACATGAGCTTGAAGGAGGGATGGTGTGCGATGTGCGACAGTCAGAAAATCTGCACGCATGTCTGCATGATGACGTGGAAGTGTGTGGGGAAGGGAGTGACGTGCTGTGGGAGTGATTTGGAGAGTTAGCTTGGGGATGGGGGAGCGAGACGGATGATGGATGAGATGGTGGGAAATTGAGCTTTAAAGGGGGAGTGTGCGGGGGAGCGACTGGTGTGTGAGTATGCAGGGCACTGAGCGTGACGGTGGGGCAGTGTGTGGCAGAGAAAGTGTGATGTGTTAGGTGGTTTGCAGCGAAGTATGTGTGATGGTTGTGAGAGTGCAGTGGAGTGAACAAGACGATGCAAATTTGTACTCGTTAGTGTGTGTGGCTGTGCGTGATGGAGGGGGATTGTGCCATTTAGTGGACAGATGTGTCAGAGAGTGTGCTGGAGTGACTGGTATGGTGCAGGAGAATGCAGTGGAGTTTGTATGACGGTGGTAGAGTGTGGCAGAGTGTGAGTGCGCCAGTGATCAACTGTTTGGGGCAGTGAGCGTGACATTGAGTCAGTGAATGCGTCGGTGTGCCACAGCGCGAGAGAGTGATTGCAACAGTGAATGAGTGTGTCAAGGGGGGACATGAGAAGTGCTCAGGACAATGTCAAGTGTGCATGGAAATGAGTGTGACAGTGGGAGAGAGTGCGGACAAGTGAGCATGATGGGGTCTGTGTGCGTGGAGGAGTGGACATCAATGTGGGTAAATATGTGGAAAAGTGCACATGATGGTGTGGGAGTGTGTGGGGTGTGAGTGGTATATTGTGAGAGTGTGCAGAGGAATGCATGAGATGCAGTATCTATGGGACATTGAGGGCTATAAGTGAGTGTGCAGGGTATACGTGCGATGGTTGGGGAGCGACTGTGATGGAACTGGGGTGTGCGGGGACATGGCTTCTCTGTGGGAGAGTTGCTGGGAGAGTGAGTGTGAATCTGAGTTTCTGTGGGAGTAGGAATCAGTGCAATTGTACGCGGGGCAGGGAGCATACTGGTGGGACTGTGCTGGGGTGTGAGCTTTACGGTGGGGGAGTGTGTGGAAGTTGACAGTGGAAGTGAGTGACGGGCAGTGAGTATCATCGTGACGGAATGTGGAGTTAGTAAGCTGAACAGTGGTGGGTGAGTGTGGGCGTGACGTGACTGCGTGACAGAGTATGAGGGAGCAAGCATGATGGTGATGTGTGGATAGCTGAGCCAGAATAGTAGTGGACGAGGGAGTGGAGAAGTGAGCTTAACAGTGTGTCTGAATGCAGGGGAGTGAACATGGACGGGAGTGTATTGTTAGGGCACTGCGTGTGGTTGGGAGACTAATGGTGGAGGAGTGTGTGGGGCTGTGCGAGGGGCAATTAATGTGATTGTGATTAGAGTGCCTGGAACTGAGTATGACGAGAGGTTTCGACAGGGGAAAGGGCTTGATGGTGAGGAGTGTGTGAGGGAGTGTGCGTGACAATGGAGTAGTTCCTGGGTGAATGAGCATGATATTGAGAAAGGGTGCAGGGGACTGAGTATGACAGAGGGGCAGTCTGGGGGAGTGAGCCGGTGAGCGAGTTGACGATGGGTATATGTGCAGATAAATGATTGTGGGACGTGCTGGACTGCGCGAAGGGAGCAGTATGGTGTGGGAGTGTGTGAGGGAGTGTGATTGACAGTGGTGCAGTGTGGGGGAGATAGCAGGGGAGTCAGTATGAAGGGAGATGTGTGCAGGAGAATCAGCATGCTGTCAAAGGAAGATGTGGTGTAGTGAGCATGAAAGTGGAGTTGTGCACAGGATTGTTAACATGACGGTGCGCAGGGGAGTGAGCATGACAGTCAGCTATGCGCAGAAATGTGAGAACAACAGTGGAGGAACATACGAGGGAGTGAGCATGACGGAAAGGAAATAGCATGGGAATTCGATTGGCGGTGGTGGTGTATGCAGGGGAGTAAGCACAATAGTGTGTTATGTGTGAGGGGGTAAGTGTGAGAGTGGATGAATGCGAGGTGAGTGAGTGTGACTTTGGGACAGTGTTGGGTAGGGCACGGAGGAGTGAGCGTGACGATGAGGGCATTCCAGAAGAATGAGTATGACGAATGGGCAGAGTGTGTGTGATATTCAGTGGTACAGTGGGGAGTGTGTGGGGGATTGGGAATGACAGTGGAGCAGTTTAGGGAGTGAGTGGGCAAGTGTGTGTGACAATGGGTGCATGTGCAGGGCAGTGAGCAGGTCCTTGGGCGAGTGTGCTGGGGAGTGAGACACACAGTGGATTATTGTGCAGTGGAGTGAGCCTAATTGTAGATGAATGTTCAGGTGAATGATTGTGACAGTTCGTCTTTGTGCAGGCTAGTAACCGTAATGGTGGGGGAGTGAGCGGGTGAGTGAGCTTGACAGTGTTGAATTAGAACATAGAACAGTACAGCACAGAACAGGCCCTTCAGCCCACGATGTTGTGCCGACCACTGATCCTCATGTATGCATCATCAAATTTGTGTGACCATATGCATGTCCAGGAGTCTCTTAAATGTCCCCAATGACCTTGCTTCACAATTGCTGCTGGCAATGCATTCCATGCTCTCACAACTCTCTGTGTAAAGAACCCGCCTCTGACATCCCCTCTATACTTTCCTCCAACCAGCTTAAAACTATGACCCCTCATGTTAGTCATTTCTGCCCTGGGAAATAGTCTCTGGCTATTGACTCTATCTGTGCCTTTCATTATCTTGTATACCTCAAATAGGTCCCCTCTCCTCCTCGTTTTCTCCAATAAAAAAAGTCTCAGTCAATGAGCTCAGTCAACCTCTCTTCATTAGATAAGCCCTCCAGTCCAGGCAGCATCCTGGCAAACCTCCTATGAACCCTCTCAAAGGCATCCACATCTTTCCTCTAATAGGGCGACCAGAACTGGACGCAGTATTCCAAGTGCGCTCTAAACAAAGTTTTATAGAGCTGCAACAAGATCTCACGACTCTTAAACTCAATCCCCCGTTAATGAAAGCCAAAATACCATATGCTTTCTTAACAACCATGTCCACTTGGGTGGCAATGTTAAGGGATCTATCTACCTGCACACCATGATCCCTCTGTTCCTCCACACTGCCAAGAATCCTATCCTTAATCCAGTACTCAGCCTTGAAGTTCGACCTTCCAAAATGCATCACCTCGCAATTATCCAGATTGAACTCCATTTGCCACCTCTCATCCAATCTCTGCATCCTGTCAATGTCCCGCTGCAGCCTACAAAAGCCCTCTATACTGTCAAGGACACCGCCAACCTTTGTGTTGTCTGCAAACTTGCTGACCCATCATTCAATCCCCTCATCCAAGTCATTTATAAAAATTACAAGCAGTAGATGCCCAAGGACAGAGCCCTTTGGAACACCACTCACCACAGACTTCCAGGCAGAACACAACCACCGCCAAGCGAATTCCTATGCAGGCAGGGATTGTTCAGTGGAGTTGAGGACAAAGGTGGTGGTTGTGCATGGGGGAGCCAGCACGACAATCATGTGTGTGCGGGGGTTGTGTGGCAGTGAACAAAGATTTTGGTGGTGTTGGTTGCAGGGAGTCAGCCTGAGGTGGGATGTGAGTGGGGAATGAGCTTAACAGTGCGGAGTGAGCAGTCGATTAGGCGTGGTAGCGGGGGTGTTTCTGGGGTAGTGAGCATGACAATGAGGGAGTCTCTGGGGGAGTGAGCATGATAGTAAGATTATGTGCGGGACAGTGAGTGTGATGATGGCGGATTGTGTGGGTAAGTAAGATTGATGGTGGGGATGTGTGCGATGGAGCAAGCATAAAAGTACCGGAGTGCCTCGGGGTGTGAACCTGTTGTCGGGTGACTGTGAGTGGCAGTGAGCATCACAGTGAACGAATGTCGGCGAAGTGAGCGTGATGGTGGGGTAGTGTGTGGGTATTGAACGTGTGTCCGTGTGTTGGGGAGCATGCATATCTGTCAGGTATTGCCGGGGGGATAGCCTGACAGTTGGGAAGGGAGCAGGGAAGGAGGTGTTTGAGTGTGGGAGTGTGCAGGGGAGGAAACATGACGGTGGCCACGCATGGGGAATTGAGAGAGCGCGAGGCTGCGCGTGTGATGGTGGGAGAGGGTTCGGGGGGTGTGAACTTGATGGTGAGGATTGTGCGGTGGAATGAGTGCGACGTGGTGAGGTTTCCAGGCGAATGAGCATGATTGTGGGGGTGACTGCAGGAGAATGAACGTGGAAGTGGTGTGTGCGTCAGAGTGCGGTAGGGGAATGTGCAGTGTCGTGAGCGTGGCTTTGCAAAAGAGTGCAGGGGAGTCACTGTGACAGTGGGAGAATAAGCATGACGGTGAATGTGACAGTGGTGGAGAGTGAGGAAAAGTGAGATTGACAGTGGAATTGTGTGCGTGGGGAATGAGAGTGCTGGTGGAGAAATGTGCCGATGAATGGGCTTGTTGTTGAGGAGTGTGCGGGTGTGTGTGTTTGATCCTGTGTGTACATGCATGGGGGAATGCAAAGAGTAACGGTGGGGGAATATTCTGGGCAATGAGAATGACTATGGTGGAGTCTACAGGCGAATAAACGTGTCGGTGAGGAAGTGTGCAGAGATTGAATGTAACAGCAGAGGAATGTGTGGGCTATTGGTTTTGAGAGTGGTGTGTGAGCATGATGGTAAGTTGGATTCATGCGGGTGAGCATGCCGTTGGGGTTTGCGCAGGGGTGTGAATGATGGTGAGGGCATAAGCGTGGGAGTGAGCTTGACAGTGGAGGACAGTGTGGGGGGTGAACGTGATTGTCGGACAATGTGTGGGTTGTGCGAGTATGATGGTGGTGGAGTGTGCTGAGAGTGAGGTTAAAGATTGGGGAATGAGCGAACATTTGAGCTTCACAATGATGTTCTGTATGGGGGAGTGATCATGGTGGTGTAGAATTGCATGGTGGTTTCAGTGTAAAGGAAAGGGAAGTGTGTGGGCGATTCACAGTGATGGTCAGCGAGTGTGATTGAAAGTGACCGTGATGAAACATGTGTGTTCGGGTCAAAGTGTATGATGTTAGGAGATTGGGCGGTGAGTGAATTTGGTGGTGGATGATTGTGTAGTGGAGCAACTGTGAATGGCAGGCGTGGGCGGAAAGTGAGCAACAGTGGGGGAGTGTGCCGGATTATAATCTTTACAATGGTTGTGCATGCAATGGGCCTGAGGGAGAGTATGCTAGTTGGTGGGGAAGTTCGCGGGTGAAGGAGTGAAATGGTGGCCGAGTGTACAAGGTAGCATGCGGAGCAGTGAGTGAGAGAGTGGAGGAATGTGTGGGGCACTGAACGTGATGGTGCAGTCTGCATGGGCGAATGCGCTTGATGGTGTGAATTGGGCACAGTTGTGAGGGCGACAGTGGAGGATATTCTGGGGTAGTGAGCTCGACTTTGCATAATTTTCCTGGGAAGTGAGCATGCTGGTATGGCACTGTGTGGAGGATTGAGAATGACGGTGGTGGAGTGTGCAGGGGAATAATTATGACGGTGGGAGTGTGCGGGATTTTGGGCGTGTAGGTGGGATAGTGTGCAGGACGTTGGGGTAGGACATGGCGTTGTGAGTGTCACAGTGACGGAGTGTTTGGGGGAGTGAGCGTGGAAAGTGGAGGAATGTGCAGATGGGTAATCTTGATGGTGGAGCAGTGGGCAGTGGAGTGAGCATGAAGCTGGAGAAGTGGCTGGGATTGTGAGAGTGACAGTGAGTAAGAACATAGAACTTAGAACATAGAACACTAGCGCCGGCTGGTAGAACCAATCTGAAGCCCGGCCAAAGTACAGTATTCACCTTTCATCTGTACGTTTATCCAATGATCATTTAAATTTACTCAACGTTTGCGAGACTAATGGAAATGCAGGCACGGCGTTCTGCTTCCCCACCACTCTCTGTGTAAAGAAACTACTTCTGACGTCTGACGTATATTTCTACCCCTGTTCTCTGCAGTGTCTTGATCTCAACCTCCAGCAACAAAACCATCCCCTGCTATCTCGACAAGAACCACATCCACAAGAACTCTATGGTCTTTTCCGTGACATCAGATGGGTCCCTCCACACAGAATTTGAACAAATTTTAAACTGTGAGGAAGACTTTGTAGAACACTAAGAATACATTGACATTTTGGTAGGGTAAGCAGCAAGTTGATAAATGAAGTTTGGAACAGAGAAGCACGGAACAATGCAGTTTTCCAGCAAGAGCATTAAAAGGACAATATAAAATAGTTCGCAAAACCTGATGGAGTGGTGGAGTGAAGGACTGCGTTGGGGAATTACATGTGCACATACAATTGAAGTTGGCAGGACATTAAACTTCAGTAAAAGTACAATATTCCTGGCTTTATAAAGATTGAGAACAAATTATAATTGCAAGGAGGTGCTACTGAAATTGCATCAACCACATTTTAGGCCCCAACTACAGTACTCTATGAAAGGATGGATGCAAACATATGGAATGATTGAGGAAGTGATTGACAAGAATGGATCTGGGGTGACAAAGTTTAGTTGTGGAGTCAGATTGAAAAAGTTAGAATTGCTTTGTTTGTAGACAAAATGGCTAAGGGGATACCTGATGGCGTTCTTCAAGCTCATTGGTGGATTGGATAGAATAGATTGCATGAAATTCTTCCCGCTCATGACAGGGACAAGAACGAATGGGCACATATCTCAATTAATATGCCAGTGAAGAAACAGTAAAACGAGCAAGGACTTTTTCACTCTGCAAGCAGTTAAGATACAATTGGATATGCTTTAGATGTATATTCGGCTGATATTTCAAGCGTATATTGAATGATTTCTTTGATTAAATGCCATGAGTAAGGATGCGGTGCATATCAGGAAATCATTATTCAGTAAAGAGTTCAGTTTAGAGCTAGTACCAATGTGCTGGATAAAATGACATCCTCCAGTGTCATAAGAATTCTGAGTGGTTCAATGAATTGTGAGAGTCCTGCAACTGCAAAGATTTGCGATCTTGTACGATATATCACTTCATTTCCAACCCATATTAGACAATGTAGCCGTTCTTATCTCTAACTAATGCAAGCCATATGGACTTTCTTTCTCTGGAGTCTCCAGCACATACAATCATCTCTATGCAATCTTTCTGTAGTGTTTGCCACAGTTTCTTCCGTTGCAACCTCTCTGATACATAGAAACCTCTAATCCTTTGCAGTCCTCTCCAGATCATCCAATCACCATTGTTTCTAACTCCCTCGAGCGATGACAAATCTCATGTCTTCATTAACTCCTCCGGCATTACTATGTTCATTTTATCTGCAAAGTTATCTTCTACCACCTACAACTTTGCCCACCTTATTTACCTTCCTCCAGACATTACAACATTTCCTGTTGAGTAACTAATACCAAAACCCAATCCTCTAATCCAGACAGCGCTCCAATTCTGTAATTATTCCGTTCCACAAAACATCTCCCTGTATCTGGAAACTTCCAATTCTAAATCCCTCACGATCTTTGAAAACGCCACAAGCCCTCCGTATATCCTGTAATCTCGATCAGATTTTGAAATCCTCCACGTATCTCTAATCTTCATTCGTCCCATCCAATCGGTAGTCTCTGAAACGTCCTTCAATGGTTGTAACCCTCTTTCTCTACGTAAAATCCTACAAAACAATGCCTCCTTTTCAGTAGAACCTCCTCTTCTCAATCCCCTGCTGCACCAACACAAGCTGGCTCGTTTGTTGTCTACTGGCTCTCGATCTCAAACTCCACCAAATAAAATCTCTCTTTCTACCTCTATTATCTTCAAAAACTCGATCACCAGCACCCTGTGGCCTCGTGTACATGCGAGAATTGAAGTCTGGCATGTTCTGAATTGCATTATGGGACTCCATAACGGATGTAAAAAGCTCTAAATAGCGAAAGCATTGGGGATTGTCCACTTCTAAATTTGATGTGTCTATTCTGCATCTGTGCCCAGATGTGTTTCTGAACTGGTACAGTTACAACAGAAATGAAGCCCTGCAGAAGGCAACTGAAAGCTATCTAGACTACTCTTTACCAATGGTCAACTCAGCAGATGATCAGATTGGAATACCTTCTCACTTCCTCACAAGTGAAAAGTTTTGTTTTGAAAACAAAATGTGTTTCAGCTTGTGTGAATTGCATCTGCATCAATGACCACAATCTATGTAGATGGGCAGTTCAGTTCACTTCTCATAGTGTGACTGCATGTACAGGCCGTGGTTGACTGACTCCCTTGTCCCCATCCTCATTGATTTTAGTTTCTGCTGCAGAAAGACACAGAACTAAGTAAAGTGACAATTTGTCCATATACCATTTTCGTCAGGTTTCGTGGAGGGTTTCTCTCAGCCATCATTTTATCGCCAAAATATTTACCTGGCTAATCCAGCTCACTTTTCAATTCAAACAGAACCAATAAATATTCTTGCCTTTGTAATCACCCTCTTAGCTACTAGAACAATCCATTTCCCTGTAATATCCCCAGCCTTCACAAACCTTCCTATTTATGCAGTCGTCACCTTCACACGCAATATCCACCCTTGTCTCTGGCACTTGTTGCCATCCCTGAATTATTTTTGTTTCTTGTTAAAAAGGAAAATGAATTGATCAAAACAAATAGTATGCAACAGGTCAGATGTAGCTATCTTTAGGTTGATGTGTTTGTAGTGTGACCAAGACTGACAACTGGGTATTCAAGGATTTTCGTCATATATACCTGAATGATAAGTCCACCAACACTGCAAAGTACCATTGCGTATGAAGGATGGGATTAGTATTATTGTGACGCTAAATAATTTACACACTGCTTCTCCCTGCCCTCACCCCTCGTCCTTGCTAATAGATCTTCTTACATATTGAAACTTTCAAAACTTTAGACAGTTGCTCAATGCAATCAGTGTAACTCAACACTGTCTGCAGCAGATTATGAAAAACAACACCCAACTTCTTGTCTTCTGTTTGTAATACACTTGTTCTGATTCCATGTAGACGATCTAATTTGAGATGCAGATGCACCATTTTAATAGCTGTCTGAATGTTTTTTTGCTACTTCTCATCGAGGTGCGAGCTCTAGGTGAAATAACATGTTTCCTCACCACGTTTCTCGTATTTCAACCTATTAATTTGTACCTTCCCTATGGACCACTGAACATTCCATGAGAAACAAGATTTTCTTTCGATCTCGATCCAGGCCTCTGCCAACATGTGCACCCAAAACAAATATGATCTCAGCATCTCCAATCCAACCTTTTCTCAGAACTGCACTTTTCATTTTCCCAGGGCAGCAAACCTCCTCTGCACTATCTCCAATACAGTTCAGTCCTTCGAGAAGATGTGGTGGCTGGAATTGCACGCAGTTACTCCAGGTGTATTCAGTTCCAGCAGACGCTTCCAGCTCTTGTGATCTGCTCTTTGCCTGATGCAGGACATGATTCCGTTCGCTGCTTTAACTATACTTTTAGTGTGTCCAGCTACCTTGAGGGACCTGACCACATTGACTACTCTCTCACTTTGTTGTGTATTTCTCAGTTCTGTTGATTCCCCCAAAAGCTTTGCCTTACATGTCTTTGGCTTGCTTGCTGCGTTAAACGGGGCCCCATAGCTTCTGTCTTTTAACAGTCTGCCATGTTTTTTCTTGTCAAATGCAAGTAAGTAACATAAACTGTACTAGCTATTGACTCAAACCCACAACCGTCAGATTAAATACACACGGCTTTCCCTGAAGTAAATTCAAGCCAACTCTCTTAGAATTTCCTGAAATCTTCTAAGTGACTATTTTTCCTGTCTCTTAGAATTCTAGCCTCTACCTATTCCATCAATCCCTTGGTCGATCATACCTCCATTACAACGGCCCGGATATCCCAAAATAGCCTGACCATCTTGTTACAGGTGTCACTTTAAAAACATTTTGAAACCTTGCATTGTCAATCCGAAGCTGCTCTGCACCAGGCATAGGGTGTAATGTAAGAGACACACTTTTCGGGCAAGCAACTGAGGTTCTGGCTAGTGGCGTGATGTAGAGTGGGGTATGATCTTCCACCAGGTCTGGCAGTAGATGCTATAACGCCAAATTTAGTTCAACTTGTTCTCAGGTTGACCACTCAGTCACTGAGGTGATAACCTTCTGGGTGAATACCGGGCTATTTATGAATGAGGTCACTGACCTCCTCCAATCCACCAGCGTAAGTACTACCATATGGAATTGGTGATATCGCTCTCTTTCCATCTTTGCTCTGCGCCCACCTCAGACCAAAGTTCATGTTTGTCCAGTCTAACTGTTAGATTCAACATCTTCTCTTGTTTCCTTTCTAAATTGCTCCCTGCACCTGATCCCAAACCTGCCTGCCGTCTGTGCTGCCAACTTAATTGTCCAGGACACCTCATCATCTTTCCCCCAGCTGCACCTGTACTAACAGCGGTGCCAAACACTTCTGTCACTCTTAATATCTCTCGATGATCTCTCGTTCTGAAGGAATCAATCCACAACATAGTGGAAAGAAACAAGACGGATAGTGAATTCACGACATTTAGCTCCTTAAACCATAAAGCAAAATGATCCAGACTCTGACCTTCATGGAGAATGATGGACCTTGCCGAAACTCCTGGATGCTAACTGAGACTACCATTGGCTCATTATGCTGACAACTTTGCCATAAAATAAACAATTATATCAGGCTTTCTGGCTTTGTGTTCGTGCTAAATGGCAAGAAATTCCAGCAGTTATGTGAATCTTATCGCTTTGGCTGAGGGTAAATACGGAGAAAGGCCAAATTAGGAAAGACAACAATTCTGTCAACATTCAAGCCAGTTCAAAGTGAATGTGTACGCACTCACAGTTTACAGCGAAGAGATGCAGTTCCTGAGTACAGAGTCATTGAAACAGCATTGCAGTGAGAGTTGTCAGTACACCCTGAGCAGCAGCACTGAAGTTCATAAGCGTACTCTCAGTGGGTCAGAGAAGTGCTGGGATGGCGTGGTGAGGCTGAAAAGTGACAGATACCAGCATTGCTGGTGATGGTGGAGTGCATGCAACTTCTGCCTGTGCTGCGTTCTCCGAGACGTTGGAGCGAGGGACGAGAAAGATTCACCAGTTCCCAGCTCTGTCTTTCATGTTACATTCTCAGTGTTGTCTTTCGCCGCTGTGGCAGAAAGGATATGATGCTGCAAATTGATAAGAAGAGACGAACATTAATGTGACTGTTGATAATCATTCACGAGTTTACATGTTGCCATTCTTTTGCTTTTATCCAATCACAATGTCCTATTCAGCACAGGAGTAGTCCCATTGTCGGAAAAAGCCTGTGTCAACACATGATAGCTTTATAAATTTAAGAAGAAAACGTTTGTCTCTGCGTTGTTCATATCTCTCTATTCTCTTGCTATTTAGCTGTCTGGCACGAATTCACCTGACGAACAAGCAGCACTGCAAAAGCTTCTGATTTCAATTGAACCTGATGGCTATATCCTAGTGTCATGTCCCTTCTGACTTTCTTAAACAAAGTTACAACTTTGGCTATTGTCCAGTTCTCTGCAACCTCTCCTGTGACTGAATAGCATACAATGAGTTTGTGTACAGTCCCAGATATTGACACCCTCGCTTTACTCAGTATTCAGGGATTTAGGTAAAAACGATGACTGCAGATGCTGGAAACCAGATTCTGCATTAGTGGCGCTGGAAGGGCACAGCAGTTCAGGAGCAGTAAAATCGACGTTTCGGGGAAAACCCCTTCATCAGGAATAAAGGCAGAGAGCTTGAAGGGTGGAGAGATACGCTCAAGGAGGGTGGAGGTGTTCCCTGGTGTCTAGTCTACCTTCTTGCGCATCAAAACACACACCATATCCTTCACATTTTCATATCTAAATGTTCAAAAATATCAACGTATGACTCTCCGGACACACCATCATCATTGTACTGGAGCAGACCTGTCATTTGGGAGAAAGTGAGAACTGCAGATGGTGGAGATCAGAGTGAAAAGTCTGGCACTGGAAAAGCATGGCAGGTCAGGCATAATCTGAGGAGCAACAGAGTCAACGTTTCGGGCAAAAGCCCCTCATCAGTAATGTAGGGAGTTTGGAGGGAAGGGACTGCCAGAGAAAAAGGTGAAGGTGTGGTACGACTAGAGTTAATGTAGGTGGGAAGGCGTTACATAGATGCAGGTGGGGTGACGGATATAGGCTGGAGCAGAAGTGGAGTTGGTTGGTGGAAAGGAACATAGCCAGATTGGCCAGTTCAGGAGCGCAGTTCCAAATGTGAGCGTTGAATCTGGGATGAGGTGAGTGTAGGTGAAATGAGGAATTTCATGAAATCAATATTGATGCTGTGTGGGTGGAGAGTTCCAAGACCGAAGCCGAGGCGTTCTTCCATCAGCGTCGGATGGATAGCATTCGGCAGTGGTGGAGGGCCATAACTTGGATGTGCTTGGTGGAGTTGGAGGGGGAGTTGAAATGATGAGCCACGAGACTGTGGGGTTGTCTGGTGTGTGTTCCAGAGATGTTCTCTGAAATGTTCCTTAAGTTGGCGGCCTGTCTCCCCAGTTTATAGGAGACCACGTCCAGAAAATTTGAAAGAGTCGATGAGGTGTTTGGATGCGCAGGAAAATCTCTGCCGGATGTGGAAAGTTCATTTGGTATTTGAATGGCCGTGAGGGGGGAGATATGAGCTCCGGTTTAACGCCACTTGCAGTGTAAAAGGAAGTTGCTGGGAGGAGATAGTAGGTTCATGGATGGGATGGACCAAACGGTGGAGTGGCGCAGCTAATTTTCTCTGGTGGGGTGAAAGCATGGGTTGGGAAAAAAACCACTGTTTATGGGGTCTGACTGTCGGTAAAGGAAATGATGGAGGATAATGCGTTTAATCAGGAGGGTGGTGTGGTGGAAGGTGAGGACCAGAGGTTTTCTGTCCTTGTTGAGATTGAAAGCTTGGGTTTCAAGGGTGGAGTTGTGGCAAGTAGAAGAGATGTGCTGGAGTGCATATTTGACTATGTGGAAGGATAAAATTGTGTTCCTCAACTAAGGAGACTATTTGGGATGTTCTGACCTGTAATTGGACCTCCTGGGAGCAGTTGCAGAAGATCTGGTGGAATTGGAAACAAGGAATAGCATTTATACAGAAATGAGGTGCGCGAGGTGGTACAGTCTGGTTCTCTGTGATAGTGGGTCGGCTTGGATGAGATGTCGGTGTAAAATCGATCGCCGGAAATGGAGATGGAGAGTTTAGGAAGGGGAAGGTTGTGTCCGAGATTTTCCAGGTGAACTTGAAATCAGGGTGAAAGGTGTTTGCAAAGTTCACGTATTATTCAACTACCACATGGGAGCGCGAGGAAGTGCCAATACAATCTTTAATGTCACAGTGAAAATGTGTGGAAGAGTGTCGGTGTAGCTGCTGCTGAAGAATTGGCCATGTACCCAAGAAAGAGGCAGGCATAGCTAGGGCCCATGTGAAAGTTCATGGCTGCCCTTTTGGTCTGAAGGAGGTGGGACGTTTCGAAGAGAAATCGTCAATTGAATGAGTGTGTTGATGGAAGGATCCAGGTTGGGTCAGTGGAAGAGGAAGAACCAGAAGGCATCAAGGTGTTCGTCATAGCGGATGGACGTCTACAGGGACTGGATGTCCATGGTAAGAAATGGGCAGTGTCGGCCGGTGAACACAACGTCATGACGGTCATGTTGGGCGGAGGTAGTCTCCCGAATGCATGGAGATCCTGGACCAATTGGTACAGGGCAATGTCAAGTTAAGTGGAAATATTTTATTTCGTGAAGGAGCAGGTGGAGATGATAACCCGTCTGTGCCAGTCAGGTTTATGGAATTCGTGCACAGGTAGAACCAGATGGTGCGGCGTACCTGAGGTATGAGGGCGGTGGCTTTGGTTATGAGATCCCCTGAGGTGATGCCATTGGGGCGCGTAATAAACAAAGAGAAAAATCTAACGCCTATTAAAGTGGTAACGTAATTTTCATGTGGGATTTAAATTTAATTATCGATTGGTCGAACCAACTCTGTCAGAGTAGCCTGGAGGTTGAGTTCGTTGACTGCATCCAGGATTTTTTTTCGAACAATATGTATTGGAACCGATGCGTGATAAAGCTAACTTAGATCTGGTGCCGTGTAAAGAGACTGGAATAATCAATTGTTCCAGAGTTATCGATCCTCTTGGAAATAGCGATCACAGTATAGCTTAATTGAGAATACAAATAGAGTGAGTGATAATAAATCCAATAGCAGGGTCCTGTGCCTGAACATGGGGGACGACAATAGAACGAGGGAGGGCTTCGCTTAAGTACATTGGAAACAGAGATTCCATGGTGGGACGGTTAGCGGGCAGTAGAGAGCTTTCAATTTTTTTCTCTAAGTCGTCAGCAAAACTATATTCCAATGAAAAGAAACGAATGTAAGAAAAGGACTAATCTGCTATGGATGTCAAAGGAAACAAGGCTATCAACTTGAAAGATAAGGCATACAAATTGGCTAAAAACAAAATGAAACTCGAAGATTGGGAAAACGTTAAAGTTCAACGAAAAAAGCAATAAAGAAAAGTAAGTAGAACATGAGAAAACTCTAGCACAGTATATAACGACAGATAGCAAAAGTTTATTTACAACACACAAAAAAAGTGGCCAAAGTAAATGTTGGTCCTTCAGAGGATTTCAAGGGGGTTATGGGAAATGGACGAGGCATTGAACAGGTGTTTTGTGTCGGTCTTCACATTGACGACAGTAATAGTATGCAAGTAAATGACAAAGAGATGAAATTAGTTAAGGAAATGGAAACAATCATTATTATGGAACAGGTACTGTTATGTAAGTTAATGTAGTGGAAGATTGATAAGTCTCCTGGAACTGAAGGTATGTATCCCAGGGAATGAAGAGAGATGCCAGGAGAATCAGCAGGTGCACTGGTGGTAAATTTACAAATTGGCTGGACGCTGGGACAGTCCCAGAAGATTGGAAAACAAAAAAAGTGACACTACTGTTTAAATCAAGGAATAAATAGCAGGTTATCTCTATAGAACATTTGGCTAATGAGGAGAGACTAAGAAGGGTGGAATTATATTCATTGGAATTCATGAGAATAGCGGGGGAGGGTTGATCTCATTGAAACATCAAACATTTTGAGGAGAAGGAGATAGAAGGAGACAAGGAGTTCCACTTGTAGGTGAAGCTGGAACAAGAAGGCAGAGCCTCAAGTTGACGGGACCAGATTTAAGACTGAGTTAAGAAGGAAATTATTCACACAGTGGATTGTTAATATCTTGAATTCCTTGCTCAGTGACGTAGTTGATGCTATTTCAGTAAATATTTTTAAACTTAAGTGTGTTTTTTTAACAATAAATAAATTAAGGGATATGGTGCGAAAGTGAGTAAGTGGATCTGAGTCCACAAAAGGATCAGCCTTAATCTGATCGAGGGGAAGAGCGTCCAAGGGTCCGATAGCCGAACCCCTGCTCCTGGTTTTTTTCTTCTAATATGCTAATGAGGTTAAGGATGGTCTGGAAGATGATAGTTTGTTGAATGGAAGTGAGGCTCGGGTCTATGTTTCTTTTGGAGGAAGCGTCCTTGTGTTGAAAATGGATTCAGCAGCATCTAAGTCAATGTGCTAAACTGCCACTGCGTCGCCGTTGTCTGCTGGTTTGATGGTGAGGTTGAGCTTGGAGCAGAGGGTATGGAGGGCAATGAATTTTGTGGGTGGTACGTTTAAGTAGGTTTTATGGGTGGACTGGTTGAGGCGGTCAATGTCGAGGTGGCAGTGGGGGATAATGAGATCGACCAGCACTGCGTGTCCAACTGGATGGAGTGTGCTGGAGGCGGGCAAAGCCGTAATCGGATAGTCAGTTGGAGTTCTGTTGGAAAAAATAAGTACCGAGGTAAAGGCAGCATAACTTCGTTGATGTGGCAGTATAATTGGATGAAGGTGAGGACTTAACAGAGGACTGATCGCTCATTCTGATAGGGAAGTTTGGAGAATGGGAAAGCACGTCCGGGCCGGGGTTAGAACCTGGTGTGGGGCAGGCTTTTGTGATGTGGAGTCAGATTGTCCTTGGAATGCGTGTGCTCTTGGCATCATCGGTGACATCAGGAGATGAATTAATGCACATAATGGTAGTTGGAGGCAGAAGCGAAGGTTTTTCAGGGGCCAAAGTGGCATTACAAATGTCGTTTGCAGTGCTTTCATCGATGGCTTCATACTCATTGGCGGTGTTCTGAGCAGTGATGTCAGCAGGTACTAAAGTTGCTGAGTCAGTGGCATCAAAGCAAGTTGACGTGAAGTATCGAAGTGTCATCGGTAAGGACAGAGGTGGTTGCCTTAGTTGTGATCGTGGAGGCATTTATCTTGGCGGCAATCGCTGAGGCAGTGATGCTGGCAGCGATTGCGGAATATGCAAAACCAGCATAGGGTGTAGCCTGTGTTGTGGCAGGGGCTGAAGAGGCATTGCTGTTTCCCACATTGTCACCGTAGCTGGTGAGGTCAGGGATATGTGGATAGAGCAGATAAATGCATGGCTGACGATCTGGAGTATGGGAGAAGGATTCACATGTTTGGATCATTTGAATATTTTTTTAGGGTAGAAGGGACCTGTAAAAGAATGAAGGATTTCACACAAATTGGAGGGGGACTAATATAATGGCCATGGAGATTTGCTTGAGCTGCTCGGGGGAATTTATGCTAGTAAGGTTGGGCGGGGGTGAGACCCAGGGAGATAGTGAGGAACGAGACCAATCTAAGACTGGTACAGTTGAGAACAGAAGCAAGTCAAAAAGTCAGGGAAGGCAGAGACGAGTTGGGACTAATAAATTAAACTGCGTATCTTTCAATGCAAGAGGACTAACAGGGAAAGCAGATGAAGTCAGGACATGGTTAGGAACATGGGACTGGGATATCATAGCAATTACAGAAACATGACTCAGGGATGGGCAGTTCTGCAGCTTGATGTTCCAGGATACAAATGCTACAGGAAGGATAGAAAGCGAGGCAAAAGAGGAGGGGTGTGGCGTTTTTGATAAGGTACAGCATTACAGCTGTATTGAGGGGGGATATTCCTGCAAATACATCCAGGGAAGTTATTTGGGTAGAACTGATAAATAAGAAAGGGATGATCAAATTTAGGGATTGTATTATAGACCCCTTATAGTCAGAGCGAAATTGGGAAACAAGCTTGTAAGGAGATCTCAGCTATCTGTAAGAATAATAGGTTGGTTATGATGGGCGATTTTAATTTTCCAACCATAGAGTGGGACTGCCATCATAGTTTTAAGGGTTTAGATGGAGTGCAATTTGTTAAGTGTGTACAAGAAAAGTTTCTGATTCAGTATTTGGATTATTTGGATTTGCCTACGAGGTATGCAAAACTTGACATACCCTTGGAAAATAAGACAGGGCAGGTGACTGAGGTGTCTGCGGAGGAGCACTCTGGGGCCAGCGACCATAATTCTAATGGTTTAAAATAGTGATGGCAAAGGATAGATCAGATCTAAAAGTTGAAGTTCTAAATTAGAGCAAGGCCAATATTTACGACATTAGGCAAGAACTTTGCAAATCTGATTGGGGGCAAATATTCACATGTAAGGGGACAGCTAGAAATGGGGAAGCCTTGAGAAATGAGATACCAGAATTCAGAGAAAGTACATCCCCATAGGGGTGAAAGGAAATGCTGTTAGGTATGTTGAATGTTAGCTGACTAAATAACTTGAGGGTTTAGTTGAGAAAAAGAAGGAAGCATATGTCTGGTGTAGACAGGATAGACCGGGTGAATCCTTAGAAGAGTATAAAGGCAGTAAGAGAGCAAAAAAGGGGATAGCTTTGGCAAATACAATTAAGGAGAATCCAAAGGTTTTTAACAATTACATGAAGGACAAAAGGGTAACTAGGGACAGAATAGATCCCCTCAAAGATCAGCAAAGCGTCCTTTGTGTGGAGCCACAGAAAATGGGGGAGATACTAAACGAGTATTCTGCATCAATATTTACTCTGGAGAATGGCATGGAAGATATAGAATGTAGGGAAGTGAATGCCGACACATTGAAAAATGTCCATATTACAGAGGAGAAAGTGCTGGATGTCTTGAAACACATAAAGATGGACAAATGCCCAGGACATGATCAGGTGTCAGCTAGAACTCTGTGGGAAGTTAGACAAATGATTTCTGGGCCTCTTGCTGAGATATTTGTATCATCAATAGTCACAGGTGACATGCCGGAAGACATCTCACCAGAAGTTGGCTGACGTGGCGCCACTGTTTATTCAGGGTGGTAAGGACGATCAAGGGAACTATATACCAGTGAGCCTGATGTCCGTGCTGGGCAAGTTGTTATCGGGAATCCTGAGGGACAGGATGTACATGTATTTGGAAAGGCAAGGTCAGCTTAGGGATAGTCATGAGTGCGAAATCATGTCTCATAAACTTGATTGAGTTCATTGAAGAAGTAACAAAGACGATTGATAAGATCTATATAGACTTCAGTAAGACATTCGACAAGATTAACGACGGAAGATTGGTTAGCAAGGTTAGATATCACGGAATACAGGGAGAACTAGCCACTTGGATACAGAACTGGCTCAATGGTTGAAGACAGATGGTGGTAGTAGAGGGTTGTTTTTCAGACTTGAGGTCTATGACTAGTGCAGTGTCACAAGGATTGGTGCTGGGTCCTCTACTTTTTGCCATGTCTATAAATGATTTGGATGCGACCATAAGAAGTATGGTTTGTAAGTTTGCAGATGACACCAAAATTGGAGATGTGTTGGACAGGGAAGGTTACTGAGATTACAACAAAATATTGATCAGATGGGCCAATGGTCTGAGAAGTGGCGGATGGAATTTAATTCAGATAAATGTGAGGTGCTGCATTTTAGGAAAGCAAATCTTAGCAGGGCTTATACACTTAATGGTACGGTCCTACGGAGTTTTGCTGAACAAAGAGACCTTGGAGTGCAGGTTCAGAGCTCCTTGAAAGTGGAGTCGTAGGCAGATAAATAGTAAAGAAGGCGTTTGGTATACTTCCCTTTATTGGTTAGAGTATTGAGTATAGGAGTTGGGAAGTCTTGTTGCGGCTGTACAAGTCATTGTTTAGGCAACTGCTGGAATATTGCGCGCAATTTTGGTCTCCTTCCTATTGTGAAACTTGAAAGGGTTCAGAAAAGATTTACAAGGATGTTGCCAGGGTTGGAGGACTGAGCTATAAGGAGTAGCTGACCAGGCTGGGGCTGTTTTCTCTGGAGCGTCGGAGGGTATGAGTTGTCCTTAAAAAGTTTTACAATTGCAACAGTTAAAAAGCATTTGAATGGGTATGTATGAATAGTAAGGGTTTACAGGGGGTATGGGCCGGATGCTGGCAGGTAGTACTAGATTGGGGTGGGATATCTGGTCGGCATGGACAGGTTGGATCGAAGGTTTTGTTTCCTTGTTTTACACCTCCATGTCTCTATGACTCTGTAACGGCTGTGTGGCTATTGGCGTCCAAGAGATTCTGGAGGGCGGGAGAAAGTTCTAGAATGAACGACGAATCCCGAGTTTAGAGGTAAGTACATGAAAGATTGGTGTACATATTCTTCTTTAATGTCAGATAAGCTGGAGAATAAGTGAATGTTTACTGAGTGGATTCTTCTGAGGATTTGGACCAACAGAGGGTCTTTGCAATTCTGGGAGAGTGTGGCCCTGAGCGGCGGCAGGGCTCACTACAGGGAGAGTTTGCGGCATGGTTGTGAGCGTGGAGATGAGGATACGGAGGGAGAAATGTTCCTGTAGAATTTGAATTTGCTGTATGTCTTGATATTCTTTGGCAAGTGCATACTTCGATGTTCTTAATGTCGTCTGCAGTCCATGTGGGATCAGTCCGTTGCGTTGGCAGGCACGAAAGAAGAAGATACCGCTGTTGTGGGTGGTCTGCTTCAGTATTTTTGGGCTGTGTTCAGGGCAGAGGAGAACACAATGGGTGTAAAACCTGCGTTCACACCTCCATCCTGACCTCCATCCAAGTCTACAACGAGTCATTCTACATCCTGCAGAGATTTTCCTGCACTTTCAAACACCTCATCTACTGTGCAAATTGATTATGATGCGGTCTCATCTACGTTGGTCGACAGGATACCAACTTGGGGATGCAGTGAATGACATACGTACTGAGTTCCTTGTGAATGGAGGAGGGGACTCTCTTCAAACTGGCCAACCTTGGAAGACGATTTGCAGTAAGTTTATAATCAGCTCAGTAAAAAGTGAAGACTTTAGATGCTGAAGATCGAATTAAAACGTTTTGTGTTGGGGGGGGAGAGAGAGAGAGGCTGAGAGATAAATGGGATGAGTGTGGAGGTGGGAGTTAGTTAGTGGGGTTGTTATAGGTAGAAGGTGTACTGGTAGCAGGTTAGAGTGGCGGGTGGAGCAGACAGTTGGGAAGGAAGATGAACAGGTAGAACAGTTCAATGGGGCAGTTTCGAGGTGGAAGGTTCGCTCTGGGATCAGATGGGTGAGGGGATATCAGGAAACTGGTGAATGCAACATTTATCCCATGTGGTTGGAGGAACCTAAGGCTCAAATTGAGGTGTTATTCCTCCAGCCATTGAATGGCTCGAAGTTGTTGGTGGAAAAGGTCCAGAATTTGGATGTACTTGGCCGATTGGTTAGGAAGTGTTCGGCCACAGGGCAGTATGATTGTTTGCTCCATGTATCCTGCAGACATTCTCTGAGATTCCGCAAATTGGTATCCTGTCGACCAACGTAGATGAGACCGCATCATAATCAATTTGCACAGTAGATGAGGTGTTTGAAAGTGCAGGAAAATCTCTGCAGGATGTAGAAGGACCCGTTGCAGACTTGGATGGAGGTCAGGATGGAGGTGTGAACGCAGGTTTTACACCCATTGTTTTGGCATTTCAAGATGGCTAGAGTACAACGTGTGTTGGGAGGGGGCATCGACGTAATGAGGGATTTGTGGAGGATATTTTTTCTGCGGAATGCTGAACTACGTAGGATGGAAACATATCTCTGATTGGCGTGCCTGACGGTGATGGTGGAGGATGATGCATTGCCTCCGTAGGTTGGTGGGTGGAAGGTGAGGACCAGGAGCGTTCTGATTTATTGTGAATGGAAGTGTGGCGTTCAAGGGCAGAGGTGTGGGAAGGGGGCGGGGAGCATCTGTGGAAGGATTTTTGACCATGTGCAATGGGAAATGGCGGTCTTCAATTAGGAGGTCATCTGCGATGTTTCATGTGAAACTGGTCCTCCTGGGAGAAGATTCAGTGGAGGCGTACAATGAAGGGATTGCGTTTTTCCAATGTAGGGTTGAGAGGAGTTATAAACCACGTAATCTGTGGGAGACAGTTATTTTGAAGTACAATATATATCCATGTTAAAGTGAAAGCAAGAAATGAAGATTGAGAAGGTCCAGGTAGTAGAGGTAGGTGTTCGATATGATCTTGGTGAACTTCAGCTTAGATGGATTTGTTTCTGAAGTTGATGAACTGTTCAAACTCATCGCGGGTGCATGAGGTGATGCCGATACTGTCATCAATGAAATGGTGTGATTGGTGGGAATGGTGCAATTGTAGCTGCAGAAGATGGATCCTTCCACGTAAGCGCCGAAGAGCAGGCATAACTGAAGTCCGTGCTGGTGGCCATGGTTACCTTTCTCGTCTGAATTAATTTGGCGGTTTTGAAGTTGAAACGACTGTATGTGAGGAGCAGTTCAGCTAATCGAATCAGTGTTCCGGCGGAGTGTACTTGATGCGTCAGTAGGAGAGGATAAAACCAGACGGACTGGAGGCCTCCTTCATGGCAGAGAGACGTATCTAAAGATTGGTTGGCCATGGTTAATGTGAGGCATTGGAGGCCACGGAATCAAAGTAATTGCGCAGGTGAAGACTATGGGTCGTGTTCCTCATGTATGTGGTTGATCATAAATAAGAGGTACAGAGGTGTGTAAAAGTATTAGGAGACAATTTCAGTGGTGTATGCCTGTCAGAGATCACCCTCGACCGGGCAGTCAGGTTTATGAATTTTGGTTGAGATATTGAACTGGGAAGTGGAGGGTGCCCTGATTATGAGGTCAGAGGCTATGGATGGTGCTTCTCTGAGTTCAAGTGGTTGTGGATGGTCTGGGAGATGATAGCTAAGTGATGCAAGGTAAGGGCATGGCCGACGGGGCAGTAGGAAGAGGTGTCCATACGTTTGCTTCAGTCTTCATCTCTGTACAAGTATATGCGCCAACCTATCAGTGCAGACGCTTTGCCTGATAGTTTGAAGTTGTGGTTGCAGTTGGAGCCGAGGGAATGGAGGTACGTTGAGAGGACTAGACTGGATGAGGCAGTTATTGTCATGGCCGCAGTTGGAGATAAATACAAGAGTTTGGGTAGCAGACCAGCACTGGGTTCCAAAGTTGAGTATTTTGCATGCGGGCAAAGGGTCCTTGGAGGGTGGTTGGGAGACCTGCTGGAGAAAATAAGCATGGTAGCAGAGGCAGTGGAAGAAAGCATCACTGTGTCACGCATGGTGAAATTGTTAATGGAGCGCGCATCGGAATGAAGATGAGGCTTTTCCTGAGGACTGATCGTTCAGTGAGGGAAGTCTTCGGCAGCTCCTGCATGTACATCACTAAAGGAAGTGATGCATACACATTGATGGTTACGGGGAGGAAGCAATGGACTCAGTGGCATTCTTGGGAACAAAATGACATTCCCTGTGATGTTTGCGATACCTTTCAGTGGTGGCTGCTTCCTCATTGGCGGTGTTCCAGTGAGTTATGGCTATTTCGGAGGAATGGACGGAGAAGAGACAGGACTTGTTGTTGCAGGTTCCGGAGTTTAGATCTTTGAGTAAGAACAAGGAAGAGGGGGTAGCGTGGAATTGTTCGTCAAGGTCTGTAATACAGTGGCAGAAAAGGACGTTTGATGCAAACTTGTCGACTGAGGGTTAGAAACACGAAAGGAGAGGTCACCTTGTTGGGAGTTTTCATTAGGCCACTGAAAGGTTCCAGTGATATAGAGAATGGATTGCAGATAATATTCTGGATAGGAGCGAAAGTGTTATTGTTATGAGAGAACTAAACTTTCCAACGTTTCAGTGGAAACGCTACAGTTCGAGGAGTTTACATGGGTCAAGCTTTTGCAGGACGGTTTGTTGGCGCAATATATGGATAGGTAAGCAAGAGGCGAACCCACATTCGATTTGGTACTGGGTAATGACCGCGGCCAGTTATTAGATTAGGATTTAGTGAGCATTTTGGTGACAATGGCCACAACTCCGTTACATTGATTTTAGTGATGGAAGCAGACAGGTATTTATAGCAGGATATGTGTTATAGCAGGGGGGAAAGATAATTATGAAGCAATTAGCCAAGATTTAGGATGCGCAGGGTGGGGAAGGAACATGTATGTGATGGGCACAATTGTAATGTGAAGACTGTTGAAGGAACAGCTACTGCATATCCTTGAACAGTATGTACCTGTCAGGAAGGGAGGGAGTGGTCGAACGGGGCGACCGTGGCTGAGTAAAGAATTTTAATCTCTTGTCAGAAGGAAGAACAAGGCTAATATGAAGATGTAACTTACATAGTCTATAAAGGAATAAGCGTGTAAATGCCGTTACCAAGCAGGCTGCCTTACACACCAAAGTTCTGTTCCTATTGGGTTTCCCGCAAAACCTTGTTAGTCACGGTATAAGGACGGTATGCCAGACTTGGGTGAGATACCGAAACAACTCCTACGTATCTGAATTTAATATGTGCATAATTGTGCACAATTTGGCAACGAGGCAAAAGTTACTACATTATTCTTTCACTACCCCCTTGCCTGGTCAATAGTTTACTTATTTACATCTTGTGTTTATTGAATTACCTCGTGTGCATTGTAATAAACATTGTCTAGTAACAGTAGATATATTTGGAGATCGATCGAAGCTGTCACAATGACTGATAAAACTTCTACAACGGTGGTGATGAAGTGGGAAAACATGTTCATAAGTTACTCAAAACTCTTCAATGCTGACATTCAGAAGTACACCAAGCCTATCACGAGGGTAATGATCTGTGTGAAGGAGACTACTCCTTCTGTAGAACCTAAAGACTTTGTCCTGATTTAGGACTGGGACCGGGCATGTCACTTATTGGAGGCTAAAGGTCTGTATCTTATCCTGCTGGTTACTTGCACTGCTGTCAACATGACGGGGTTTCACGGGTGGTCGCATGGAATCCAATGCACGAGAGCACCACAATCAGAAGAACTCGAGCTGATAACGCCAGAGGCAACAGCTCACCTGCCAGCCTTGGATTGTTTAGATCGATCATTACATCTATTCCTTTGCTCCTTGTCATATCATTTACACGAACCGTTCATGAGAGGAATAGTGCGAACCTACTGGTTTGAAACGAGGCTGGATGACGAAGAAAATCCATTCCCACATGGAGCAAGTGAAAGGTTTCTCCGCGGAATGTTTGCATCGATGAGCTTCCAGTTGAGATGGGTATTTGTATTCCTTCCTTCAATTCAGACATTGCCGTGTCTTTTCTCCAAACGTGACAACATTCCACAACTCTGTTTTCTCCTCCCCCCAAGTACTTCAAACACTGTCACTTTGTATAACTGTGCATCTCACAATCTGTGTTCCCTATTTCTGTCCTGAACATTTCTCTCTCTCAAAAAACTGCTTCAACCCATCCAGACCTCCCTATCGTTGGAAACTCTGACAGTTCCTCCATTATTCCTTATCTGCTGCAGACAATTGCAGTACACGTTCCCCTCCCAAACTTCTGACGATTTGCAGTGGCTAGCCGTGTTGAATGATGCTATACAATAATTTCAGGCAGTAATCACTCTCCCTCTCTGTATCGTGTCTTCAAGCCCCACCAACCACCCCCACCCCCAATAACATTCAAATCATCACATCCATCCCGGAAAATTTTCGTATACTCTGACCCTTTCATTGTCCTGAAGATTATTGAACACCAGCAGCTTATAAATTTTTCGCTAAATCTTTTCTTCCTCCAGTCACTGCAAGTCTCTTAACTCTAAGATCCACAAGATAATAGCACCCCCAGAGCTCCCTGTCATATTATTCAAGTATTCCTATCCCTGTAACTTCAATCCCTCAGATCAAGCAAATATCGAACCGGAGTAACAATTTCCAGCACCAACAAGCTACTATCTCCATCATAAGCTCCCTACTCCTCCAGACGTAACGTCCAAATTATTTTGGCGTTCTGAGTCTCTGTAACACACTTTCTAGCATTGAGGCCTCCTCCTTTTTTTAACTGTCTTCCAGGCACAACAGCGAAACTGTGGGGTAGAGGTGCGAATTGAGACATTATGAAACTCATCTGAGGCTTCGGCACTGCCATTATTTCGAAGTTACAAGGGCAGAGAACCTAACAGCGAGCAGCACACAGCAGGAGAACATAAATCGGTAGTGGGGATCGAGGCCGACTGGTACTTGGAGTTACAGTATCAGCAGAGCTTGTCGCTATCTATTGTAACCCAGTGGCAGCGGTTGCAAGCCTGAAAGGGAACAGCTAGAAACTAAAGTTTGACAGTGACTCAGCTCTGGGAGGTATAGTGGCAGCAAAGTGGGGTGATCTAAATCAGCATAGAGGATTGAGGCATGGTCATAACTGGAAGTCTCGGAGATAGTGACACTGTAACGGAGCAGAGTGGTGTGGGAGCTCCATGATTACTAGTTCCTGGGAGTCACTATGAAACGCATTTCTGCTGCTGGAACCTGCCTAAACTGAGTATGAAAGATATGCGAGAAAAGCTGCAAATTCATTTTCTGATAATCTTTTATTAACTTGTTGGAACTTAGGCAATGTATTTTATCTGCATCTGAAAGAAGGGTTCCACTCAGAAATATCAAGAACAAGTGAAAGTCAGAGCCAACATAATAAAGTAACATCACTAAGCTACTCTTGGATAAGGCAATGAGTCGTAAACATCATTGAGTAAGAGTAGGTGTATTTCATGGAAGACTCGATAGCACATACTAGTCATATGGAAAATGTGTTCCGTTTCATTGATACGTCATAGCCTCAGTCGGTGTTCTGGAGAAGCACCGGGTCTTGGAGCTCAGACAGGAGACTGTGTGGTACATGTGCGACGATGAGCATTGGTTAATAGCACACTAAGAGAGGGGATCGCACTGCAGTCATAACAGCGTGGAAGAAGGAAGGGTATAGGCAACCAAGCAGTCAAAGAGAAACAGTCCGTTAATACAGGAATAGACTCAAAATTCGGTTTTCCATTTTCCAGGCTGCTGAAGGTTCTGGCTGCTCAGGGGAGTGCAGTCAGAGCCATGTTTGTGGCACCACAAGCGGGACGAGTGTACAGAAGAGCAGGGAGAAGGAAGGAGGAGCAATGGTCAGAGGGGATTCAGTAAATTGAGGAAGACAGAAGTCATACTGCGACTGTCAATGTAACTCCAGAATGGCGGAGTCAAGTATGTCACTATGTGTCTGCAGTACATTAGTTTAGGGGGCAGCAAGAAGCCAGACATCACCATCCGTGGTGGCCGGAATGACATGGTCATGCAATGACAAGTGTGACACGGTCTGGTAATCAAAATCTTTGGAACTCGCCGAATGGTTAGCAAGGAGCAATCCCTGGATTACTCCCAGCGCTATGTGCAATGAAACACAGAACTCGGATATTACCTAACTGGAACGATGGTGCAGTAGGAAAGGCCTCACATTCGTGGGACATTAGAACGGTTTATGAGGGAGATATAAACTGTACAAGCTGGACAGGTTTGCAAGTGGCAGAGCTGGGACTGTGCTCCTTGTTAGGCATTTGGGAGCGCTTACACTAACTTGCCGACGAGATGGGAATCAAAAGGGAATAGTAGAGTAAAGTACCAGGATTGCCAAAATAAATCGATATGCAGCTGATACTCATTTATAACAGCATCCATGGAGTGAGGAATAAATTCTAAATCGTAGTTACTCTACATGAATGTGAATACTCGGATTTTGGGGAGTTAAAGATGGAGATGAGTGTGTGGAAATCTGATGATGTACTGATATAAAAGAGCTGGCTCAAGGAATTAAAGGAATGTGTGTTAAATATCACTGAGTATAAAGTATTCAGAAGCGATAGAAATGAGAGGAAATTATGAAGGGTAGAAGTAATTGTTTAGTAAAGCGTGAATTCATGAGTCAGTGAGAAAGAGGATACCTCCAAGGGCAGAATGAAACTGGCTGAAGCTACATAACAAAAACGTGTACAGTTAGACTGTGAGGTATTATCTGTAGGCCACCAACTAGTGGACAGGATGGATAAAATAAATATCTAGGGACATTTGCGAGTAACAGCATCACTACAGAATAGTTGTGCTGAAAAGATTAAATTATCTAGATACAGACTGGGATCCTGGTAATGCCAGAGCAATGACAGGCAAATGCTCCTTTAACTGCATGGAGGATAGCTTTCTTCAGGAATATGTGTAAAAGAGAAGAGTGCTTGTACTGTTGGACTTGGGCCTTGGAAAAAAAAAAGTAGATTCAGTGTTAGTAGGGGAACATTTTGGGGCACAGCGAGCGTTTTATTGTAAATATCAGAACGATATTTAACACACATTCCTGTAATTTCTTGAGCGAGCTCGTGCATATCAGTACATCATCAGATTTCCACACAATCATCTACATCTTTATCTCCCCAAAGTCCGAATATGAAATGTAATAATTGAGAATGAGAAAGAAGCAATGACTGCCTTCAATGGGGCTAGAATTAAGCTATGAATGTTTGACTGACAGTTTGACAAAAAAGGAGAAACTGGACAATGAGTTTCCTTCAAAGATGAAATGGTTTTGGTCCAGTCGTGAATTGTTCCCTCAAATGGGAACGCAGAATACACAAATCCAAATCTCCGTAGATGACAGTGAGAGGTTATGTTGAAGTACAATACTATATTAGATGTCATACAAATAATGGAATTCAGAACCTGGAGGAATGTTGAAGGTTCAGAGGGGAGTTGATAGATCAGGTGGCTGTTATAAGAATAATGAGAGTGAAAAGATTCGTGCCGCAGTCCTCTGTGTGCACCTCACAGTGAGAATATTAAAAGGCAGAGCAAAGCTCATTCGATACTCGAAGGAACATTTATACAAAGAAGGTGAAGAGGAAATTCTGTCAAGAGAAATTAACAATATTAATGAGTAGGACATGTATGGAACAGGCAACAAAACACGTTTTACTGTGTTTTACTCAGTTTATGTGATAATAAAATTATTTGTTTCTTCATTCATTCATAGATTAAAAGGAACTATAAAAACGTGGAATCAAGTTTGACTGGCAGATAGGAAACAAAGAGGAATGGTGACTAAATATTTTCAGGCTAATGGAAACTTCTCGGTGAATCTCCACAGGAGTCAGCTTTCAGATTTTAATTCATTTGGATATATATAAACAATGTGCATTTGAACTGTGGAGAAGACATTTCGAAAACAAATAAGCTATTGAAAAGTTGGTACAGTGAGCAGCGAGGTGATAGATGACCTTCTGCACAGGGAAGCACGAGACAATGCAATGTTCCAGTAAGTACATTAAGACAATATATTATAAGTTTTATACTCAGAAAGGGAACAGTTGTGAATGACGTGCGGGGGGGGGGGGGGGGGTGGAGCTGGGTAGGTTGGAATATGTGTACATACCTTTGAAGATTTTTTAATTCATTTGTGGGTCTTGGGAATCTCTGGCTGGCCAGCATTGATAGCCTATCCCCATTTGCCCTTGAGAAGGGGGTGTTGAGTTGCCGTGTCGAATTGCTGCAGTCCACTTGCTGCGGGTTCACTCACAATGCTGGGGTCCAGGAAATTCGAGGATTTTGAATCAACGACTGTGAAAGAGCGGCGGCATATTTCCAAGTCAGGGTGGTAAGTAGGTTGAACAAGAAGAAAGAACAAAGAACAAAGAAAATTGCAGCACAGGAATAGGCCCTTCTGCCATCCAGGCCTGCACCTATCCAGATCCTTCATGTAAACCTTTTTTCTTAGCATCTGTATCCCTCTGCTCCATGACCATTCATGTATCTGTCTAGATACATCTGAAATCACGCTATCATTCCCGCCTCTGCCATGTCAGCTGGTAACGCGTTCCAGGCACCCACCACTCATGATGAACTTTCCACGCATATTTCCATTAAACTCCCCCCCTCACTTTGAACTCCTGATTCCTAGTAATTGATTCCCCACACTGGAAAATGCTTGCTAGTATTCACACTATTTGTAATTCTCATGAATTTGTAGACCTCAATCAAGTCCACCCTCAACCTCCGTCTTTATAATTCAAATAATCCTAATCTATTCAAACTCTCTTCGGTCCAACACCTTCCATACTAGGCAGCACCCTCGTCAACCTCCTCTGCACCCTCTCCAAATTAGCCAAACCATTTTGTGAACGTGGCGACCAGCACTGAAAGCAGCATTTCATATATGGCCGATCAAGGTTTTATGCAACTATAACGTGACCTGCCAACTCCTGTTCGCAATACCTTGTCTGATGAAGGAAAGCATGTCGTGTCACCTTTTGACCACTCTATTGAGCTGAGCTGCCACATTCAGGGTACAATGGATATAAACATCCAGACCTATCTGTGCATCAATTTCCACAGGACTATTCCTTTTTACTGTATTGTTCACTATTGAATTGGATCTTTTAAAATGCATCACCTCGCATTTGCACATATTGATCTCCATCTGCCATTTCCACGCCCTTCTCCTCAATATACCTATATTCTGTTGTATTTTGGCAGGTCTTTCTACTATTTGCTACTCCCCCAGTCTTAGTGTCGTTTGCAAATTTACTAATCCGACCACGTATATATTCCTCCAGATTATTAATGCATATCACAAACAACAGTGGTCCCAACACGTATCCTTGTCGAACACCACTAGTCGCTGTTCTCCATTTTGAGATACTCCCTTTCACTACAACTGTCTGTCATCTGTTGCCGAGCCAGTTCTTAATCGATCCAAGTGGTACATACTGGACTGCACGCAACTTAACTTTCTCTATCAGTCTCCGAAGGGGAACCTGATTAAACGCCTAACTGAAGTCCATGTATATGACATATACATCACTTCCCTCAACAATCAATTTTGTCACAATCTCAAGGAATCCTGTTAAGTTGGCAAGACTAGAAGATTGGTGCAAAAAGACATGTTGCTTATCACTGATAATACCATTTTCTTACAAATGGTAAAAGATCCATTCCCTCAGTAACTTCTCCAGCAGCTTCCCTACTGCTAAGGTCAGGCTCGCCGGTCTGTGTTTACCTGTATAAACCCTGCTGCACTTCTTATACAAGGGGAAAACATTAGTCGTTCTCCAATACTTCAGTATCTCACCTGTGTTCTAGGTTGCTGCAAAGATATCTGATTAGGCCTCAGCTATTTCTTGTCTTGTTTCCCTCAGTAACCTGAGATAGTTCCCAACCAAACCTGGGAAATTGTCCAACTTAATGTATTTTAGAATAAGCAGCACTTCCGTCTTCCTTATGTCGACTTGACCTACAGTAAGCAAACATCTACGCATTCCCTCAACATCCATCATCTCCCTCTACTCAGTGAATACGAGTCGAAGTACTCGTTGAGATTCTCACCCGGTGTCTCTGTCTCCACACTTAACTTTCCGCTTTTGTCCTTCACCAATCCTTTCTGCAGTTGCCCTCTTGCTCCTTGATAATAGATAAAAGACTTTGGGATTTTCCTTAACCCTATTTGGGAAAGATATATCATGATCCCTTTTTTGCCCGCTTCATCCCTTACTTCAGTTTACCTGTACATTCTCGATGTTTTTTCAAAGCTTTATCTGTCTTCATTAGCCTGGATCTTATGCATGCTTCCTTTTCCTGCTTAGCTAGTCTTGCAATTTCCCCTGTCATCCATGGTGATATAATCTTGTAATTTCTATACCTCATTTTCACAGGAACGTGTCTCTCTTGTACTCTGATCAACTACTCTTCAAAAGCCTCCTACCGATCAGATGCAGATGTACCTTCAAACAGCTGCTCCCAATCTATATCCCCCAGCTCCTACCGAATTTTAGTATAGTTGGCCTTTCCTCAGCTTAGCTCTCTTTCTTTAAAACCACTCTCGTCTTTGAGTAGATTAGATTCTCGACAGTGTGGAGACAGGCCTTTGGCTCAATCAGTTAGGTGAATTGGGCATTCTAAATTGCCCGTAGTATTAGGTGAAGGGGTAAATGTAAGGGAATGGGTCTGGATGGGTTGTCCTTCGGCAGGTCAGTGTGGACTTGTTGGGCCGAAGGGCCTGTTTCCACACTTTACAAAATCAATCTGCACCGACCCTCCGAAGAGGAACAAGCCCATACCCATTTTTCTATGACTAATGTAGCTCACACTATAGGCTACTTCACCTAACCTGCACATCATTGGACTGTGGGACGAAGTCGGATGACCCAGTGGTAACCCACGCAGAATGTGCAAACTCCATACAGACTGTTGCCCGAGGCTGGAATCAAACCTGGACCCTGGTGGTGTGAGGCAGCAATGCCAACCACTGAGCCACTGTGCCACCCCAAAGTTGCTCGTCAGTATTCTAAATCTTCCAAACTTGTGATCAGTACTCGCAAAATAATCACATATTGCAACATCAATCACCTGGCGGTGCTCATTCCCCATCACCAAGTACAACATGGCCCCTTCCCGAGTTAGACAATTTAAATCATTCTCTAATAAGCCTTCCTGGATGTTGCTCACAAATTTCTGCTGCATCTTGATCTCTAAAGCTCGTGAATCTCAGTCAATGTTGGAAAACTAAAATCTGCAATCACCACCACCCTGTACCTCCTACATCTGTCCATAAGCTGTAGACATATTTTTACCTGTCTGTCACGATCGTTTTTAGGAGGCCAGTAATCCAGCCTCTCGCCAACATTACCTCGTTGCTCAAGTTCTCCATAATGCCCTCCTTCACGAAAACTGTGATATCCTCTCTGTCCACTAATGCAACTCTTCCACCCCGTTTTATCTCCCTCTCCATCCCTTCTGAAGCATCGATATCCTTGGATGCTTAGTTGCCAATCTTGCCTTTGCCTCAAGCAAGTCTCAGTAATAGCAATAACATCATACTCTCAGGTACTAATCCAAGCCCTAAGTGCATGTGGAATATCGACTGCACTTCTTGCAAAAAAACAAATGTACCTCATATTACCAGTCCCTTTGCATTCATTATCTGCTCCCTGCCTAATCTTACTCTTCGTCACGTTGACTTCATTATCTAGTTCCTTACTGACTTTAGTTAATACTTAAAGAAAAGCAACTAATTCACAGAAGAAACCCAGCAAAATACCAGATAGGTAATCACACCAACATTAAGCAGGTAAAAGAAAGGAAACACACTGAATCCACGAAGAATGGAAAGACTACTAAAAAACATTGCAATCCTAACTGCAGACAATGGACGCTTGACAGTTATTCTAAATCTAGGAGACTACATTGAAAAAGCGAACACACTACTTACAGATACCAACACTTACTAACAGGTGGCAGTAGACCCGACCACACAGCTAGAGAACCGAATCTCATTCCTACTCAAAATACTTCAGAAATCTGGAGAAATAAATAAGACCAACTTCCAAAAAATGAAACCAGATGGATCCAACAACCCACGCTTCTACAGATTACCCAAAATTCACAAACCAGGAGAAACCCCCGACCCGCTCCAGACCCATGATCTTACTACCTGGAACACCAAATTACAGATTGGCCAGGGAACGACACCAAAGACTAAAACACTTCCTAGAATATTCACGTCACTCCATCCAGTCCACCCGAGAGTGGAAAGATCATTAACGACTCTACGAACGAAGAGGATGTAAGAATTTTCTCCTTTGATGTTTCAGTCCCGTTTATATCAATCAATATTAACCTGGCCAAGGAAACAATACTAATATAAGACCCAAAGACGCATATACCAAACACCAGTATCTTCATCAGCATTGACCGTATCGTCAAGCTATTGGATTTATGCCTTACCGCACATACTTCACTTTCAACAACAAAACCTACTGGCAAACCAACCGAACACCCATGGGATTCTGATATCAGAGTTATGAGCAGAGGAAGTAATGCAGAGACTCGAACAAACAGCTCTACCAACCATCCAACCCAATCTTTGAGTCCACGACATGGATGACACCTTTGTCAGCACTAAACGAAATAAATTAGTAGAAACCTTCAAGGTCATCAATAATAACCTTATTGGCATACAATTCACAAAAGAGGAGGAAAACAACAACAACCTGTCTGTCATCGATGTCACAGTAGACCGTGAAGCCAATGGGGAACTTCAAACCAGTGTCCACAAGAAAATAACATATACAGACCAAATATTTAACTACAGAAGCAATCATCCCAACATCCACAAAAAAGCTGCATCAGAACATTATTTCAACGAGCCAACACGCACTGCAGCAGAGAGGAACTGCTCAAAGCAGCGGAAAACCACCTATACTATGTATTCAAAAATAATGGGTACCTAATGAACACAGTCCGGCAATTTCTCAGCAACACACCCAAACAAGCAGACGAAACACGTCCGGAAACCCTCGCCACTCTCTGCTACATCAAAGACATCTTGGAAATGACTGCCAGACTACTCAGACCCCTTGGCATCATGGTGGTCCACAAACCCAACAACACACTAATACAGCAGCTAATGATCTTGAAAGTCCCTATACAGACAGCAAGCAAAACTAATGTCATTTACAAAATACCGTGCAAGGACTGCATCAAACACTACTTTGGACAAGCAGGCAGAAAACTAGCCAGCAGGATATGAACTAGTCATAAAATGACATGACACTCTCTCACTAGCATCCTTGTTTATTGCGAAGGAAGGACACTACTTAAACGGGGACAACGCATCCAGCCTAGGATAAAGCAAAAACAGACATGCACAAGAATTCCCAAAAGCATGGCATTTCAAACAGGAATCTATCAACAAACACACCGAGGTAGACCCCATCTATCACTCCCTGAGATAAAGAACAAGAAATGGCCTTACGAACCAAAGAAACACAAACATATAAACAGAAAGCAGGAATCAGCAGCAGTGATTCGCCTGGAGGCCCAATGAAGATGTTAACTAGTAGCGTGGCGAAACGTTTGTAAATGACTCTTCCAACTCAGCGAGAAAACCTACATAAAGAACCTCAATCTTAGGTAAAAATCTTCTCGAAACTCGCTAAGACCCCTGGGCGCAATACGCTAAACATTGCTCAAAAATGGGAAGCGAATGTCATCCGACGAATTGCCACCAACGAACAGGTGTACTTCCTGCACAAATGCCTAAGAAAACAGGTACTACCTAAATGTCTTAAATACAAACCTCCCCTTAATACCCCACTAGCTAAAATAATACCAGAGCAAAACGGCGTCAGAATGCTTAGAGAACTGATTAATGGTGCCCACAACAGACTCCGTAAATACAACTGGGAAATTTTGCAACAAAACTCTTTACTCAATCGATAATAAACCATGAATGGACAGACACAGTACATCAAGCCATAGATATGGGAGGGCGACAACACAGAAAATGAAAAAAAAACTAGACCTGCAGATATAAAACTAGACAAACTTACACAAAGTTACAACACTGACAACACAAAAGTATGGATAAAAGAAAACTTATCTGAATGAGCCTTAACAGATACTGAAAAAAACCATCTTAGTAAAAGGATTAAATTACAATTGGCAGGATGCAGACGAGAAAGGTTTCTTAACAGCATCAGAAAGCATACTACAAAACAATCGACTCACAGACGAAACCCAGAAAACTACCAGACAGGTAGTCGCACCAAAATTAAACAGAAAAAAGGGAAACACTCTCAATACACAAGAAAGGAAAGCACCAGAAAGTCTAAAAAGTGTAAAAGCATAGATATCCTTCCTCTAGACAAAGGACGCTTGACAGTCATTCCAAATCGAAGAGACTACATTGCAAAAGCCAATGCACTAGTTACAGATGCCAACACTAACCAACATGTGGAGACATATTGGACACCATAACTAGAGAACTGATACACTGCCATACTCAAAGAACTTCAGAAATCTGGAGAACTAAATAAGACTGACTTCTAAACCATGAAACCAGACGGATCTGACACGCCATCCTTCTACAGATTATCAAGATTCACCAAACAGGAGCCCCCAACAGACCCACAGTCTCTCTACCTGGAACACCAACTTACAGATTGGCCAAGAAGACACACCAAAGACTAAAACACTTAGGAGGAGACTCACGCCACACCATCCAGTTCACCCTAGAGTTCCTGAAGATCATCAAAGACACTAAGATAGAACAAAATAAAATAATGGTCTCCTTTGATGTGACAGTCCTTATACATCAATTAACATTAATCTGGCCAACGAAACCTTAACGAGCAAACCTACATCCGGAACATCAACTTGAGCTAAAAACCTTCTGCAAACTCGGTAGCATCAAACTGTTCCCACTCATTAAAGGACCAAGAATGAGAGGGCACAGATTTCAGTTGAAATACAAAAGAAAAAGCAATGGCAAACGTAAAATCATTATCACTTGGTGTGCAGTTGGGATCCGTTTGGATGTTGGAAATGCATGTTTGATGGAAATTCAAAAGGGCTTAAATGATTATTGTGATTAAAAATAATGTGTAAGGATATGGGGAGGCAGGAGCAGCAATTCGGTAATCAGCTCAGTTGAAGATCTGTGTAAACATGATGGGACAAATGATATCCTTTTCTGGAGCCTGAAATACTATTGATCTCATTGTGAGGATCATTTCCAGAATAATAATGCACTGGTGATTGTTCAGTTTTGAATATCTACAAGGATTCTGTGTCTCTTTCTTGACGTGATACTGAAATGGAACAGTTGCAACAGAAATGAGTCTCTGTAGAAAACAATTCCCAGATATCAATTCGTGACGAGAGGTCTCCTCAGTAGAACCTCAGATCAGAATACATTCTCACTTCCTGAAAGGTTGCATTTGAATTCAATTGCTATGACAACATGAAGGTTTTGAATTGGTGTAAACTGAATCTGCGTCATTGACCATAATCCATGTGGGTAGACAGTTCAGATTGCATGTCATATTATTGTCAACATCGACTAGCCTCGTGTGTCTGACTGCCTTCTGCCTGTTCGTGTTTTGATTTCTGGTGCAGACAGGCACAGGCACAGAGAGCTAAATTATGTGATAATTTGCCCAGGCATATTTTATGTCAGTTTCTGTGTCGGGTTTCCTTCTACAAGGTTGTTGTAGCCAAAATATTAGTCAGGTTAGTCCCGCTCAATTCCAGTTCAATGCAAACCTATAACTTCCTTTTGTTTGTAACTTTCTTCAGTCATATTCCTGTATTATCCCCCAGCCTTCACAAGACTTCGTATCTCTGAAACCCCCTCTGGAATCGACAGACATCCTGGTCTCCGGCATTTGCAGCCATCCCCGAATTCCTTCCTTTCTTTTCGACCGGGCAAATTAAATGACAGAGCAGACAGTAAGAAACAAGTCCGATATACCTGCCATCATGGACATGCGGCTGTAGCGTGCCGAGGGCAGAGAACTGGATATTCAATGGTTTTCACCTTTTCAACGATAAATACACGAACGCAGTGAAACAGCATTGTGCATCAAGGATGGGATTACTATTATTGTGATGCCAATCAGTTTACATACTACTCCTGCCGGCCCACTCCCCTCAACCATGTACATTGTCTGTATAATCGTCGCAAAACTTAGAGAGTTTTGAATTTTTATGAAGCACGGAAAGACATTATTTACACTGTCTTTACTGGACAAAAAGAAAATACACACCGCGTCATCGGGCATTAGAAAGCACCTGTTCTGACTCCCGTGGAACTGAAGGATTTAAAGTGCAGATCTAGACACATTTTAAAAATTTTGTCGGGTTTCATAGAGCTTTACTCTCAGCAAGTCCAAGTGACTTTTTGTGTGATATCATTCCCAATTTGCTACAATTGTTAGCTGCACAGCCCCTGGGGTCCTCTTCTCATCTGACATAAACCTAAGCATTTCTTCCCTTTTGTCATTCCCATAACAACTCCCCAATCCCCCACCCCCCGCCTGGACGTCCCTCCATGTTACCGGTCCCATACATCAAAGCATTGCACTCTTGGATTGACAATGAGAAACTGCCCTTGTCATGGCAGAAGGAGTAAAATTGGTGCTTCACGTTGCAATTGAGGTTCATTTGAATGATATGGTGTGTAATAGGGACAGTATCTCCTCCCGGACTGGCAGAAGAGGCCATGATGTCATCTTGCCAGCTTGGTCACAGGTTGAGTCCTGGATGTGTGAGGTGACAGCATTCAATGTGAATGCTCAGCAGAGTTGGAAGGAGGTCAACGACCTACTCCACCCCACCAGGTAAGTGCCACAATCTGCACTTCGTGAACTCACAATCACTCTATTTCTGCTACTTTAATCTGCTCCAACCAATGTTCATAGTCCTGCACTCACACAACTGAATGCAGCATCTTCTCTCGTTCTCTCTGTAAGCTCTTCTCTGTCCCTCTTCCCAACTCTGCCAGGCACCTGTGCTGCCTACTGACTAGCTCAGGCCAACTCACCAACTTTCTGCCAGATGTACAATTGATAAAAGCTGTACCATCCACTTCCATTACCCTTAATCCCTCTTGGAAATTATCTGATTCCAGCAGGAATCATGCAAAAATTTATCCTTTACGGGCAAGTGCCCTGACCCTCAAATCCACGATGGGTTGACTGATAGTGTCCAAGCCTGCGACTGGTATCTGCGACGACCCTTGACTCAGGATGCTGGGCAGTTTTGCTGCGACACAGCGGTGAACCCTTTTGCTAATTAAACCAAACACCACTAAATTCTCACCGTGCCTCGTAATGTGTTAAGGTGTGAGTGGCAGAAAACTCTCAAATTGCACAACCTAAAGGAGAACAAAATGAAATGATCCTGTATCTCTAAAAATTAACTATTACTACTCTCAGCCTCCTTTATCTAAAATGTTTGTTATCTACCTCCAACACTTTAACAATATTGTGTTCCAATGAATGCCTCTATTAAAATTACATCAGCTTACCTTTCAAAACCTTGCAGTAACTGTCGTCTCTGGGGTCTGCAGTCTTCGGTATTTTCCTGCAATCTTGTTTTATATGAACTTTGATAGACAGTCTTGAATGGCAGTCTCTCAATGTCAGTTATTCTGTCTGGCTGACACTCAAAGTGCCAGTTTCTTCATACCCAAATCATTGTATTCTTTCTTTGGTCCGATGTTGACGAAAAAGAATCAATTCACATTCGATTAGGTGTTAGTACCTTGCGGCATAATATGTTCTGATTGGTTAAGTTCAAAATGTTGTAAAACAAAGCAACCAAAACTCAGTTTTTTGTTTCACAGCCAAATGCTACATATTTTCAATTTTCCAGCACAGTCTGAGAGTGCTAGTCAGTCACACGCCAGGTCCCTGCACACTCTCAGTATAAACTAACCTTAACTCTGTCTTAAATGTACAGTACATCGTTTCAACTGCATAACACTTCCCCTTAAGAAAGCAAAATGTACCACCATAATGAAAAGTTGGCTTTTTTCTTAACTTCAGTACAAAGAAATACGTAAGACATTTATCAATATTCATATTAATTTCTGCACACAAATATACATAACATTGGTATCTGTTCAATCTTATCTATACTTTATCCGTTAATTCCACGATAATTAATTTGATATCACATTCTTACGACCGGCAATAACGACAGTATGTAAACTAAAAGACTATAACATATGACTCCAACGGAATAGTCTCTTACTCTTGCCTTTAAAACGTCCCAGGAAACTAAGAAAATTGTGATTAATAGACCCAACAGTACATGCCACACTGTTCATCATGTAAATATTAAAATATTAAAATGTTGTAACGCCAGTACTGAACAAAATAATACACTTTCGATCGTAGGGTATTTCTCTGGTGAGTATTGAGTAACCAACTGTCCTTTCAATTCCATTGTCATCTGCCTGTAGCAGTACAGCTCCAACTTTATTACACTAGCATCAAATGCAACTTTGAAATGTTTCAAAAATGTCTGCATAGCTGAAAATGGTGATGTGGTTAATATTGCTTTTTAGTTGTCAAATGCCTCTTGGAATTGTTCTGTCCTCAGAAATGTTTTTTTTTTCAAGCAAAGCCGTTAGCAGTGCCACTATGCTGTTGAAGTTTGCAACTTCCGATAAACTCTGCTTCGTCCATCAAATCGAAGCACTCTTGCTTCGATGCTGGTCGTGGAAATTCCTCAAAAGTCTTTTTCTTAGCGTTCGTTTGCATCTACGTTTCATGACTGATGTTATGCCCCAGGAACTCAAATCTGTTTTCACAAATTCTGTTTTATTTAAGATTATTATCAGTTTTATTCCTCTTAATCGTTCAACAAGCTCTGCCAACTGCTCCATATCATCTTTCCATGTCATACCAAAGATCGTCCAGATTGACTGCACAGTATATTAACCCAGCCATAAATCCGTTCATGAGGCTTTGGAATGTGGCCTGTGCGTTCTTCTTTTGCAAGGGCATCACTGTGAATGATTGTAGCTCATTTGGGGTTTTAAACGCAGAAATTCGCTTTCGCTTCCTCTGAAAAGTTAACAATCAATAATACAGCGCAGAAAAGGCCCTTCGACCCTCAAGTTTGGCAGACCCGTGAACTATTCACACTCGTCCCCCAACACTATCCCATCATCATCCATGAGCTTATCCTAGGATTTTTTAAATCTCCCTAACGTGGTTGAGTTAACGGCATTGGCAGGTAGGGCATTCCACGCCCTTACCACTCTCTGAGCAACGAACCTGGCTTTGACATCTGTCTTAAATCTATCGCCCCTCTTCTTGTAGTTATGGCACGCTGTACAAGCTGACGTCATCACCGAGGAAAACGACTTTCACTGTCTACCCTACCTAATCTTCTGATCATCTTGTATGTCTCTATCAAATCCCTTCTTAGCCGCGTTCTCTGCAATGAGAACAGACCCAAGTCTCTCAGCCTTTCCTCAAAAGACCTTCCCTGCAGACATGGCAAAATCTCCTCTGCACCTTTTCCACTGCATTCACATCCTTCACGAAATATGTTGACCAGAATAATCCACAATATTCCAAGTGCGTTTTGTATAGTTGCAGCATGATATTGCGGCTATGGAACTTCTTCCCTCTACCTATGAAACCTCATACATCGTGCACCTCCTTGACAACACTATCAACCTGGTGGCAACTTTCAGGGATAGATGTACATGGACTACAAGATCCCTCTGCACATCCACACTAACAAGAATATTTCCCTTGACCCAGTACTCTGCCTTGCTGTTATTCTTCCCAAAGTAAATCGCCTCAGATTTAGCTGCATTGAACTCCATTAGCTACCTCTCAGCCCAATTCTGCAGTTTATCCAAGTCCCCCTGCAAACTGTCCACTACTTCGTAGACTATAGTGTCATCTGCAATTTTACTAATCCATCCACCTATGCCTACGTGATTACGAGATAAGTTTTATAATTATCCAACAAGCAACAATTTGGTTTCAGATAATCAATATGATTTCGTCAAGGACAGGACCTGTCTCACAAACCTCATTCAGTTTTTTGAGAAAGTGAACAAGCATGTAGATGCGGGTAGGGCAGTTGAACGTGATGTACATGGACTTCAGTAAAGCCTATGATAAGGTTCCACATTGTATAAAATGCAGAGACATAGGGTTGCGAGTGATTTTGCAGTTTGGATGCGAAGCTGGCTTTCTGTAAGAAGACAGCAAGTGGTGGTTGATAGAACATATTCAGCCGAGAGTCCGGTTACTCGTGGTGAGCCACCAGAATCAGTTTTAGGACCACTGTTGTTTGTCATTTTTTATAAATGACTTTAATACAGGCTTAGGTGGATGGCTAAGTAAGTTTGCAGATGTCAGTAAAGTCGGTGGAATAGTGGACAGTGAGGAAGAATGTTGCAGGTTGCAGGGGGATTTGGATAAACTGAAGAATTGTGCTGAGAGGTGGCTAATGGAGTTCAATGCAGATAAATGTGAGGCGATTCACTTTGAAAGAATAACAGGAAGGCATAATATTGGGTCAATGGAAATATATTTGGGAGTGTAGACATGCAGATGAATCTTGGACTCCATGTACATCTATCCCTGAAAGTTGCCACTCAGGTTGATAGTGCTTTTAAAAGGCATATGGTGTGTAAAAGTTAAAAATTACACAACAGGTTATAGACCACAGGTTTAACTAGAAGCATATTAGCTTTCGGAGCGACACTACCACCTGATGACGGAGCGTCGCTCCGAAAACTAGCATGATTCCAATTAAACCTTTGGACTATGACCTGGTGTTATGTGATTTTTAACTTTGTACACCCCAGTCTAACACCGGCATCTACAAATTATGGTGTGATAGGCTTTATTGGTAGAAGGATTGACATCTGGAGCCATAATGACATTATGCAATAATACAGAATGCTAGTGGGACCGCACTTGGGAAATTGTGTACAGGTCTAGTCACCCCATTACAGGAATAATATGGAAACATTGGGAAAGATGAAGAGGAGATTTACCAGGATTCGCCTGTCCGGAGGGAAGGTCTTATGAGCAAAGGCTTGGAGACTTGTGTCTGTTCTCACTGAAAAGTAGAAGAATAAGAAGGGATTTCATCGAGATATACAAGATGATCAGACGATGAGATAGAGTAGACAGTAAAAGTCTTTTTCCGAGCATGATGTCGTCAGCTTGCACGAGAGCACATAGATAAAATTGAGGTGTGACAGCTTTAAGGCGGATATCAGAGGCAGGTTCTTTACTCAGAGAACTGTAAGGGTGTGGAATGCACTGCCTGCCAGTAAGGTTAACTCAGCCACGTTAGGGAGACTTAAACAATCCTTTGGTAAGCACATGGATTATGATGGGCTAGTGTAGGACGATGGACTCAGATTAGTTCACAGGTTGGTGCAACATCAAGGGCCGAAGGGCCTGTGGTGCGCTGTAGTATTCTATGTTCTATGTTTTATGGTGTGAGTTCGGATACGAGTTGTGGAGTATTGACTCATATTTGTTTCATCAAGTTTGAATTTGTGATTGTGACAGGCGATTGTTAAAAACATTAAGAGAATATTTCAAAGCTCATGTTTCAAACAGCAGATAAGATTAGCTAACGAAAGATATTCTGGCGGTTTCAGAAGATGTCCTTAGGAATGGACAGGACATGATGTCAGGAATCAGCTTATGGCCAAAGAATGTCTACTGTTGTAGTTAATCTCTTTCAACCTCCAGTATTGTCCAGAGATGGGCTGGAAGCAGAGGAACGAAATGGAGTTTATAATCAGAACAGAAGACAGTGACCACAATTCTCCCAATATTAAACTAGCAATAGCAGTGATACAATAAATCATGATTCAAAGCTGAAACTTAGTAGGACGTCAAGAAGACCAACGAAAATCACTGCCAGAAGCAATGAGGGAGAGAGTGAATGAACACTGATACTGTTAAAAACTAAAAAAAAAATAATCCAAAATATTTATTTTCTAGCCCCCAAACAACTGTTGGACCATAAACTGGTATTATGTGATTTTGTAAACTTTGTCCACCCCAATCCAACACTAGCTACTCCATATCATGAACACTGATGCAGTTAGTAGTAGTGTGTGCAGTGAAGATTAACAGGAATAATAAATAATGTATAGTAAATGAAATGAAAAATAACAGACATACTTGGTTTATAGGAATGATAAATGGAAAAAGAGACTTACCTGGGAGACCAAAAGTAGCCGTACTTGGATAATAAAACTATTGAATAATATGATATGCATATTGTATCTGTGATGACAGTAGTATCCAATCATCATATGGTGCAAGATGTCAAACGTAATCGAATCAATCTCTGTCTTTTGTTGGAGCATTCATGTCTATTATCCTCAGATACTTTCCCATTGTTCGAAAATTCCAGTCTAAGTATCTTGGATTCTGACCACTCCTCCCTCTCTGTTTATAGCTGCTGATCCCTGTTCGTACTGTCGTCGATGCTCCTGCTTTTATTATGGGATAACACATTGAAAGGTGCTCACTCCTCATTAAAAGATGGAAATACTCCAATGGGATAATTAAAATCCATAGAGTCTGACATTAATCACAGTCACCAAAGAAACCGGTTCACTTCTCATCTGACAATAAAAGGGAACTCTTAATTGGTCTGGATGGAATGGATGAGTGTTGCTGAGTAACGGACTTTAAATCTTTCAATCGTTTTAATTTTTCTTCCTTGCATGTGAGTGTAGTGTCAGATCACTGCAGGGTTTTACGTCATCCGCCATTTCCCCAAAATGTGGCAGGAATAAAATAACACATAAAATGAATGTGGGGGACTTTTCTGGACACCAGAAACATGGGTAACAATATTTTTTACTCACTGACTTTGTGTAATGCCACTCCTATTTTCAAGTCCCCTGTTATGAAATCGTTTGAGACAGAACGTTGAGACAGCACTGAAAACATTGCAACTGCTGCTCAGGAACATGGGGAAGCAATTTTGTCCCCATGTGCCTGTTCCAGAGGAATCAGAGAAGGCCATTCATCCAACTTCAGCCAATTACCCCGAGAAGAGTTCAAAAGCTGGAATGTTTCCAAATTTTAAAAAGGGAACCATTCTAAACATAGAAAAGTATTACTGGGGTTGAATGTGATCTTAGTAAAGGAACACCTGGAGCACATTGTGTTGTTACTATTTTTGTAACTGAGAAAGGAGTTATCTCATGAGATAAAGTTTAATGGCTGCTGGTAATCCGCGGGTTGCTGTGTCACTTAACTTGTTGGACTTTCTGCAGAGGGACTGCCGTAGGCCATTCAGCATCTGGGACTTTTTACGGAGGCACATGAGGAGGCCAGTCAGCTTCTCACGTCTGTTCCACAGGATCAGGATTAGGTCATTCAGTTTGTCAGATCTGTATTAAAAAAAAAACGCAGTCAGTCAGCTTCCTTGCTCAGTTACTGAAAGATGAAAAAAAATCTATATCATTCGCATTGTTAGGATGATTTGCAAAAGCAGCAGAAAGGCTTTCAATCAATGGATGTAAGGGATGTAACGAGTGCTCTTAGTCCATGTACCACATGGAATAACACGCAAGGCACAGGGAAATGACAGAAAACGCCAGCTCTGTTTTTTTTCTCATTATCCTGAGATTCCTAAGTTTAAATGCCAATGCTCCTGGTTGAGCAATGTCAAACCTCTGGAAAATATACAGCACAGTTGTTTAAATTAAAACTGGGACATTGATTAATGGATAACAAGTTGTAGAGATATGGGGAGACGGGGATGGGACTAGCCAGAGGAGTTCGACTTTGGAGGATCCAATGATCAGACTGCGAAAATAAAATGAAAGCATTGCCACATCAGCTGAAATGGCTAGTCATATAACAATCCGAATCCACCTCGCGAAATTGTCCATAAACCACAAATCCAGATAAGATATTTGTGCAACATGGAGCATTGTGCAGAACAGGCGAGTGTACTGCTCAATACAACCTGACCACCTGTCCAGAGTGGAACACTGCACAAACCACAAAATTGCATTAATCTTTAAGTCCGGACTAGATACCTATCCTGCATGTAGAGCTGTGTAGAACATAGAACATAGAAAAATACAGCGCAGTACAGGCCCTTTGGCCCTCGATGTTGCGCCGATCCAAGCCCATCTAACCTACACTCGCCCACTATCCTCCATATGCCTATCCAATGCCTGTTTAAATGCCCATAAAGAGGGAGAGTCCACCACTGCTACTGGCAGGGCATTCCATGAACTCACGACTCGCTGAGTAAAGAATCTACCCCTAACATCTGTCCTATACATACCACCCCTTAATTTAAAGCTATGCCCCCTCGTAATAGCTGACTCCATACGTGGAAAAAGGTTCTCATGGTCAACCCTTTCTAAACCCCTAATCATCTTGTACACCTCTATCAAGTCACCCCTAACCTTCTTTTTTCCAATGGAAACAGCCCCAAGTGCCTCAGCCTTCCCTCATACGATCTTCCTACCATACCAGGCAACATCCTGGTAAACCTCCTCTGCACCCGTTCCAGCACCTCCACATCCTTCCTATAGTATGGCGACCCAAACTGCACACAATACTCCAAGTGCGGCCTCACCAGAGTCTTATACAACTGCAACATGACCTCAGGGCTCTGGAACTCAATTCCTCTACCAATAAAAGCCAGTACGCCATATGCCTTCTTCACCGCACTATTTACCTGGGTGGCAACTTTCAAAGATCTGTGTACATGGTCACCAAGATCCCTCTGTTCATCCACACTACCAATATTCGACCATTAGCCCAGTACCCCATCTTCTTTTTACTCTTACCAAAGTCAATCACTTCACACTTACCTGCATTGAACTCCATTTGCCACTTTTCTGCCCAGCTCTGCAGCTTATCTATATCACGCTGTAACCTGTCACATCCTTCCTCACTGTCAACAATTCCACCGACTTTCGTATCATCTGCAAACTTGCTCACCCAACCTTCTAGCCCCTCCTCCAGGTCATTTATAAAAATGACAAACAGCAATGGTCCCAAAACAGATCCTTGCGGAACACCGCTAGTAACTGCCAAGACGAGGGCGGGCAGAGCGTCTGCAATGGTATACAGACAGGGGGAGTGCAGAGCGTCTGCAATGGGATACAGACAGGGTATGTCAGAGCATCTGCAATGGGATACAAACAAGGGGAGGGCAGAGCGTCTGTAATGGGATACAGACAGGGGGAGGGCAGAGCGTCTGCAATGGGATACTGATTGGTGAGGGCAGAGCGTCTGCAGTGGGATACAGACTGGGGAGGGCAGAGCGTCTGCAATGGGATACAGACAGGGAATGGAAGAGCATCTACAATGGGATACGGGCGGCTGAGGGCAGTGCGCCTGCAATCGAACACAGACAATGGAGGCAGAGCATCTTCAGTGGGATACGGACAGGGGGACGGCAGAGTGTTTACAATCGGATACTGACAGGGATCGAGCAGAGCATCTGAAATGGGATACAGACAGTGGAAGGGCAGAGTGTCTGCAATTGGATGCAGACGGGGGAAGGGAGAGAACCTATAACGGGATACAGACAGTAGGACGGCAGTGAGTCTTCAATGGCATATAGACAGGGGGCTGCTAGCGGCTGCAATGGGATAAGGACAGGGTGAGTGAAGAGTGTGCAATGGGATACAGACAGGGGGAGTGCAGAACGTCTGCAATGGGATACGTACAGGGGAGGGCATAGCGTCTGCAATGGGATACAGACGGGGAGGGCAGAGCATTTGCGGTGGGACACAGACAGGGGAAGGGCAGAGAGTCTACAATGGCATGCAGACAGGGGACGGCAGAGCATCTGCAATGGGATACAAACCGGGGGACGGTAGAGTATCTCCAATGGGATACAGACAGGGGGAGGGCAGAACGTCTGCAATGTGATACCGACAGCGGGAGGACAGACCGTCTGCAATGGGATGCAGACAGGGTGGAAGGCAGAGCATCAGCAATAGGAAACAGGCAGGGGAGGACAGAGATTCTGCAATGGGACACAGACGGGGAGAGGACAGAACATCTGCAATGGGTTACAGACGGGGTAGGGCAGAGCGTCTGCAAAAGGAAACTCAAGTGGGGGGAGGGCAGAGCATCTGCAATGGCATACAGACTGTGGAGGGAAGACTGTCTGCAGTGGGATACAGACGGGGAGGGCAGGGCGTCTGCAACGGGATAGGGACAAGAAGAGGGCAGAGCGTCTGCAATGAGATACTGATGGGTGAGGGCAGAGCGTCTGCAATGGGATGCAGACGGGGAAGGGCATAGCGACTGCAATGGGATACAGACGGGGAGGGCAGAGCATTTGCGGTGGGATATAGACAGGGGGAGAGCAGCGTATCTGCAATGGGATACCGACGGGGGAGGACAGATCATCTGCAATGGGATACAGACGGGGGGAGGGCAGAGCTTTTGCAATGGGTTACAGAAGGGGGGAAGGCAGAACATCTGCAATGGTATACAGACGGGGGAGTGCAGAGCGTCTGCAATGGGATAGGGACAGGAGGAGGGCAGAGCCTTTGCAATGGGATACTGAGGGGTGAGGGCAGAGCGAGGGCAGTGCATCTACCATGGGACACAGACAGGGGAGGTCCAGAGCGTCTGCAATGGGAGACAGACTGGGGGAGGGAAGAGCGTCTGCAATGGGATCCTGATGGGTGAGGGCAGAGCGTGTACAACGGGATACAGACGGGGAGGCAGAGCATCTGCAATGTGATACAGATGGTGGACGACAGTGCTTCTGCAATGGAATACAGACAGGAGGAGGGCAGAGCGAATACAATGGGATACCGACAGGGTAAGGCAGAGCTTCTGCAATGGGATAGAGACAGGGGAGGGGAGAGCAGGGTAGAGCGTTTGCAATCGGATATCGACAGGGGGAGGACAGGCCGTCTGCAATGGTATACAGACGGGGGAGGGCAGAGCATCTGCAATAGGAGACAGGCAGGGGGAGGGCAGTGCGTCTTCAATGGCATACAGAGAGGGAAAGTGCAGAGCGTCTGCAATGAGATAAGGACAGCGTGAGGGAAGAGCGTCTGCAATGGGATGCAGACAGGGGGAGGGCAGAGCATCTGCAATGGGATACAGACGGGGGAGGGCAGAGCGTCGGAAATGGGATACAGACAGCGCAGGGCAGAGCGGGAGCAGTGCGCCTACAATGGGATACAGACAGGGGAAGGGAAGAGCGTCTGCAATGTGAGACTGATGGGTGAAAACAGAGTCTCTGCAGTGGGATACAGACGGGGAGGGCAGATCGCCTACAATGGGATACAGACAGGAGAGGGGAGAGCATCTACAATGGGATACAGACGGCTGAGGGCAGTGCGTCTGCAATCGAAAGCAGACAGAAGAGGCATAGTTTCTATAGTGGGATACAGACGCGGGAGGACAGAGCATCTGCAATGGGACACAGATAGGAGGACAGCAGAGTGTCTGCAATAGGATGCAGACAGGAGAGGGGAGAGCATCATCAATGGAATACAGATAGGAGGAGGGAAGTTCGTCTTTACTGGAATACAGACAGTGGTGTGCAGAGCTTCTGCAATGGGATGCAGACAGGGGGAGTGCAGAGCGTCTGCAATGGGATACAGACAGTGGACGGAAGACTGCCTGCAGTGGGATACAGACGGCGGTGGGCAGAACGATTGCAATGGTTTCAGACGGGGGAGGGCAGACCTTCTGCAATATGATACAGACAGGGGAGTGGAGAGCATCTACAGTGTGATACAGACGGGGGAGGGCAGAGTGTTTGCAATGGGTTACAGACGGGGGGAGGGCAGAGCGTCTGCAATGGGTTACAGACGGGGGGAGGGCAGAGCGTCTGCAATGGGATACAGACAGTGGAGTGCAGAGCTAGGGCAGTGCGTCTACAATGGGATACAGACAGGGGAGGGGAGAGCATCTGCATTGTAATACAGACAGAGGGACGGCAGAGTGTTTGCAATGGGATACTGACAGGGATAGGGCAGAGCATCTGCAGTGGGATACAGACAGTGGAAGGGCAGAGCGTCTACAGTGGGATACAGACAATGGAAGGGCAGAACGTCTACAGTGGGATACAGGCAGTGGAAGGGCAGAATGTCTGTGATGGGATGCAGATAGGGCACATCAGAGCGTCTGCAATGGGGTGCAAACAGGGGGAGGGCAGAGCGTCTGCAGTGGGATAAAGATGGGGAGGGCAGAGCGTCTGCAATGGGATACAGACAGGGGAGGGGGGAGCAACTACAATGGGATACAGACGGCTGAGGGTAGTGCGTCTGCAGTCGAAGAGAGACAGGGGAGGCATACCTTCTACAGTGGAATACAGACCGGGGGAGTGCAGATAATTTGCAATGGGATGCAGACAGTGGAAGGGCAGAGTGTCGGCAATGGGATGCATTAACTAATGGCACAGATCATCGTGAATGATTATGATGTGGTAGGCATCACAGAGACGTGGTTACAGGGGGGTCAGGACTGGCAATTAAACATCCAAGGGTTTTCAACTTATCGAAAAGACAGGGAGGTGGGCAGAGGGGCGGGGTTGCCTTGTTAGTTAAGAACAAAATTAAATCTATGGTGCTGAATGACATAGCGTCGGATGGTATGGAGTCTGTGTGGGTGGAATTGAGGAACCACAAAGGTAAAAAGAGTTATGTACAGACCTCCTAACAGTGGTCAGGACCAGGTGCGCAACATGTACCAGGAAATAGAGAAGGCATGTCAGAAAGGCAAGGTCACAGTGATCATGGGAGACTTCAATATGCAGGTGGACTGGGTAAATAATGTTGCCAGTGGATCCAAAGAAAGGGAATTCATGGAATGCTTACAGGATGGCTTTATGGAACAGCTTGTCATGGAGCCCACAAGGGAGCAGGTTATTCTGGACCTAGTGCTATGTAATGAACCAGACTTTATAAAAACTCTTAAAGTAAGGGAACACTGAGGAAGCAGCGATCATAATATGGTAGAGTTCAGTCTGCAGTTTGAAACAGAGAAGGCAAAATCGGATGTAATGGTGTTACAGTTAAATAAAGGTAACTATGAGGGCATGAGAGAAGAACTGACGAAAATAGACTGGAAGCAGAGCCTAGCAGGGAAGACAGTAGAGCAAAAATAGCGGGAGTTTGTGGGTAAAATTGAGGACACTGTACAGAGGTTCATCCCCAGGAAGAGAAAGATTATCCGTGGAGGGCTTAGACAGTCATGGCTGACAAAGGAAGTCTATCAAAGAAAAAGAGAGAGCCTATAAAGTGGCCAAGAGCACTGGGAAATCAGAAGATTGGGAAGGCTGCAAAAACAAACAGAGGATAACAAAGACAGAAAAAAGGAAGGAGAGGATCAAATATGAAGGTAGGCTAGCCAGTAATATTAGAAATGATACTAAAAGTTTCTTTCAAAACATAAGAAACAAACGACAGGCAAGAGTTGACATTGGGCCACTTCAAACTGATGCTGGAAGCCTAGTGATGGGAGATAAGAGAATAGCGGGGGAACTTAATAAGTACTTTGCGTCAGTCTTCACAGTGGAAGACATGAGTAATATCCCAACAATTAAAGGGAGTCAGGGGGCTGAGGTGAGTATGTTTGCCATTACAAAAGAGAAAGTGCTAGAAAAGCTAAAAGGTCTTAAAATTGATAAATCTCCTGGCCCTGATGGGTTACATCCTAGAGTTCTGAGGGAGGTGGCTGAGGAAATAGCGGAGGCGTTGGTTGAGATCTTTCAAAAGTCACTGGAATCCTGGAAAGTCCCAGATGATTGGAAGATCGCTGTTGTAACCCCCTTGTTCAAGAAGGGATCAAGGCAAAAGATGGAACATTATAGGCCAATTAGCCTAACCTCAGTTGTTGGTAAAATACTAGAATCCATCATTCAGGATGAGGTTTCTAAATTCTTGGAAGAGCAGGGTCGGATTAGAACAAGTCAACATGGATTTAGGAAGGGGAGGTCGTGCCTGACAAACCTGCTGGAGTTCTTTGAAGAGGTGACATGTAGGTTAGACCGGGGAAACCCAGTGGATGTGGTCTACCTAGACTTCCAAAAGGCCTTTGATAAGGTGCTACATGGGAGGCTGCTGAGCAAGGTGAGGGCCCATGGTGTTCGAGGTGAGCTACTGGTATGGATAGAGAATTGGCTGTCTGACAGGAGGCAGAGAGTTGGGATAAAAGGTTCTTTTTCGGAATGGCAGCCAGTGACAAGCGGTGTCCCGCAGGGTTCAGTGTTGGGGACGCAGCTGTTCACATTATATATCAATGATCTGGATGAAGGGACTGGGAGCATTCTAGCGAAGTTTGCCGACGATACAAAGTTAGGTGGACAGGCAGGTAGTTCTGAAGAAGTGGGGAGGCTGCAGAAGGATCTAGACAGTTTGGAGGAGTGGTCCAGGAAATCGTTGATGGAATTCAATGTGAGCAAATGCGAGGTCTTGCACTTTGGGAAAAAGAATAGAAGCATGGATTACTTTCTAAACGGTGAGAAAATACGTAAAGCCAAAGTACAGAGGGATCTGGGATTGCTAGTTGAGGATTCTCTAAAGGTAAACATCTTTGAGGAGAAAGTGAGGTCTGCAGATGCTGGAGATCAGAGATGGAAATGTGTTGCTGGAAAAGCGCAGCAGGTCAGGCAGCATCTAGGGAACAGGAGAATCGACGTTTCGGGCATTAGCCCTTCTTCCTGAAGAAGGGCTAATGCCCGAAACGTCGATTCTCCTATTCCCTAGATGCTGCCTGACCTGCTGCGCTTTTCCAGCAACACATTTCCATCTCTAAAGGTAAACATGCAGGTTGAGATGATTAAGAAAGCGAATGCAATGCTGTCAATTATCTCAAGGAAGTTGGAATATAAAAGCACTGTTGTGCTACTGAGACTTTATAAAGCTCTGGTTAGGCCCCATTTGGAGTACTGTGTCCAGTTTTGGTCCCTACACCTCTGGAAGGACATACTGGCTCTGGAGCATGTCCAGCGGAGATTCACACGGGTGATCCCTGGAATAGTAGGTCTAACATACGAGGAACGGCTGAGGATCCTGGGATTGTATTCATTGGAGTTTAGAAGATCAAGGGGAGATCTTATAGAAACTTACAAGATAATACAGGGCTTGGAAAGGGTGGACGCTAGGAAATTGTTTCCATTAGGTGAGGAGACTAGGACCCGTGGGCACCGCCTTAGAATTAGAGGGGGTCAATTCAGAACAGAAATGCGGAGACATTTCTTCAGAGAGTGGTGGGCCTATGGAATTCATCGCCGCAGAGTGCAGTGGAGGCTGGGACGCTAAATGTCTTCAAGGAAGAGATTGATAAATTCTTGATGTCACAAGGAATTAAGGGCTACGGGGAGAATGCAGATAAGTGGAGTGGAAATGCCCATCAGCCATGATTGAATGGCGGAGTGGAATTGATGGGCCGAATGGCCTTACTTCCACTCCTATGTCTTATGGTCTTATGGTCAGGGTGAGGGTGAGGGAGTGATTGTGAGAGGGTCAGTGTGACGGTGAGGGCGTGAGTGTTTGGGGGTCAGTGTGACAGTGATGGAGTGAGTATGCGGGAGTCAGGGTGACATTGATGGAGTGAGTGTGAAGAGGTCAGGGTGACAGTGATGGAAAGATTTTGAGGGGGTCAGGAAGGTGGTGATGGAGTGCGTGTTCGAGTTGTCAGGGTGACGGTGATGGAGTGAGTGCTTGGGGGTCAGGGTGACAGTCATGGAGTAGGTGTGAGGGTGTCAGGGTGATGGTGATGGAGTGAGTGTGAAGGTTTCAGGGTGATGGTGATGGAGTGATTGTGAGTGTGTCAGGTTGACAGTGGTAGAGTGGGTGTGAGGGTGTCAGTGTGATGGTGATGGAGTGAGCGTGAGATTGTCAGTGTGATGGTGATGGGGTGAGTGTGAGGGGATCACTGTGACAGTGATGGAGAAAGTGTGAAGGGGTCAGTGTGAATGTGATCGCGTGAGTGTGAGGGTGACAGGGTGACGGTTATGGAGTGAGTGTGAGGGGGTCAGGGTGACTGTGATGGAGTGAGTGTGAGGGTATCAGTGTGACGATGAAGAAGTGAGTGTGAGGGTTTCACAGTGACGGTGATGGAGCGAGTGTGACAGTGTCAGGTTGACATTGATGGAGTGAGTGTTAGGGGATCAGTGTTAGAGTGATGGAGTGAGTGTGAGGGGATCAGTGTGATGGAGATAGAGTGAGTATGAGGGGGTCAGGTTGACTGTGATGAAGTGATGTGTGAGTGGGTCAGTGTGACAGTGATGTAGTGAGTGTGAGGGGGTCAGGGTGACGGTGATGGAGTGAGTGTGAGGGGGTCCGGGTGACGGTGACGGAGTGAGTGTGAGGGGATCAGGGTGACAGTGATAGAGTGGGTGTGAAGGGGTCAGTGTGACGGTGATGGAGTGAGTGTGAGGGTGTCAGGGTGACGGTGATGGAGTGAGTGTGTGGCGGTAAGCGTGAAGGTGATGGAGTGAGTGTGAAGGGGTCTTGGTGACGGTGATGGAATGATTGTGAGAGGTTAAGGGTGACGGTGATGGAGTGAGTGTGAGGGGGTTAGTGTGACAGTGAAGGAGTGAGTGTGAGGTTGACCGTTTGATGCTCATGTAGTGAGTTTGAGGGGATTACTGTGATGGTGATGGATGAGTGTGAGGAGGTCAGTGTGATTCTGTTGGAGTGAGTGTGAGAGGGTCACTGTGACGGTGATGGAGTGAGTGTGAAGGGGTCAGTGTGACTGTGATGGAGTGAGTGTGAGGGGGTCAAAGTGATGGTGATGGAGTGTGCTTGAGGGTGTAAGTGTGACGGTGATAGAGTGAGTGTGAGGGGATCATTGTGACGGTGATGGAGTGAGTGTGAGGGGGTCAGTGTGACAGTGATGTAGTGAGTGTGAGGGGGTCAGGGTGACGGTGATGGAGTGAGTGTGAGGGGGTCCGGGTGACGGTGACGGAGTGAGTGTGAGGGGATCAGGGTGACAGTGATAGAGTGGGTGTGAAGGGGTCAGTGTGACGGTGATGGAGTGAGTGTGAGGGTGTCAGGGTGACGGTGATGGAGTGAGTGTGTGGCGGTAAGCGTGAAGGTGATGGAGTGAGTGTGAAGGGGTCTTGGTGACGGTGATGGAATGATTGTGAGAGGTTAAGGGTGATGGTGATGGAGTGAGTGTGAGGGGGTTAGTGTGACAGTGAAGGAGTGAGTGTGAGGTTGACCGTTTGATGCTCATGTAGTGAGTTTGAGGGGATTACTGTGATGGTGATGGATGAGTGTGAGGAGGTCAGTGTGATTCTGTTGGAGTGAGTGTGAGAGGGTCACTGTGACGGTGATGGAGTGAGTGTGAAGGGGTCAATGTGACTGTGATGGAGTGAGTGTGAGGGGGTCAAAGTGATGGTGATGGAGTGTGCTTGAGGGTGTAAGTGTGACGGTGATAGAGTGAGTGTGAGGGGATCATTGTGACGGTGATGGAGTGAGTGTGAGGGGGTCAGTGTGACTGTGATGACGTGAGTGTGAGGTTTTCAGGGTGAACGTGATGGAGTGAGTGTGATGTGATCACTGTGACGGTGATAGAGTGATTGTGAACAGGTCAGTGTGACTGTGATGGCGTGAATGTGAGGGAGTCAGGTTGACGGTGATGTAGTGAGTGTGAGGGGGTCAGGGTGACGGTGATGGAGTGAGTGTGAAAAGGTCAGTGTGACTGTGATGGCGTGAGTGTGAGGGGGTCAGGGTGACGGTGATGGAGTGAATGTGAGGGGATCAGGGTGACGGTGAAGGAGTGAGTGTGAGGGGGTCAGGGTGACAGTGATGGAGTGAGTGTGAGGAGGTCAGTGTGATGGTGATGAAGTGAGTGTGAGGGGGGTAGGGCGAAGGTGATGGAGTGAGTGTGTGGCTGTAAGCGTGAAGGTGATGAAGTGAGTGTGAAGGGGTCTTGGTGATGGTGCTGGAATGATTGAGAGAGTTTAAGGGTGACGGTGATGGAGTGAGTATGAGGGGGTCAGGGTGACTGTAATGGACTGAGTGTGAGGGGATCAGTGTGGCAGTGAAGAAGTGAGTGTGAGGATGACCGGTTGACGGTCGTGGTGTGAGTGTGAGGGGGTCAGTGTGACTTGATGGAGTGAGTGTGTAGGGTTCAGGATGAAGGTGATAGAGTGAGTGTGAGGGGATCAGGGTGACGGTGATGGAGTGAGTGTGAGGCCGTCAGGGTGACGGTGATGGAGTGAGTGTGAGGGGGTCAGGGTGACGGTAATGGAGTGAGTGTGAGGGGTTCCGGGTGACGGTGATGGAGCGAATGTTCGGGTGTCAGTGTGATGGTGATGGAGTGAGTATGAGGCGGTCAGGGTGACTGCGATGGAGTGAGTGTGAACGGGTCATGCTGACGGTAACGGGATGATTGTGCAAGGTTTAGGGTGACGGTGATGGAATGAGTGTGAGGGGGTCAGGGTGATGGTGTTGGAGTGATTGTGAGGGGGTCAGGCTGACGGTGATGGAGTGAGTCTGAGGGGATCACGGTGACAGTAATGGAGTGGATGTGAGGGGGTCAGGGTGACGGTGGTGTAGTGAGTGTGAGTGGGTCAGTGTGAGAGTGATGGGGTGAGTGTGAGGGGTCTGGGTGATCGTGATGGAGTGTGTGTGAGGGTGTAAGTGTGAGGGGGATAGAGTGAGTGTGAGGGGATCACTGTGACGGTGATGGAGTGAGTGTGAGGGACCAGTGTGACTGTGATGACGTGAGTGTGAGGTTTTCAGGGTGAAGGTGATGGAGTGAGTCTGATGGGATCAGCGGGATGGTGAAGGATTGAGTGTGAGGCGGTCAGAGTGATGGTGATGGACTGGGAGTGAGGGTTTCAGCGTGATGGTGATGAAGTGAGTGTGTGGTGCTAAGCGTGAAGGTGATGGTGTGAGTGGGAAGGGGTCTTGGTGACGGTGATGGAATGATAGTGAGAGATTAAGGGTGGCGGTGATGGAGTGAGTGTGAGGGGATCAGTGTGACGGTGAAGGACTGAGTGTGAGGGGATCAGTGTGACGGTAAAGGACTGAGTGTGAGGGCATCAGTGTGACAGTGAAGAAGTGAGTGTGAGGTTGACCGGTTGAGGGTTGTGGAGTGAGTGTGAGGGGATTAGTCTGACGGTGATGGAGTGAGTGTGAGGGGGTCAGTGTGACGGTGATGGAGTGAGTATGAGGCGGTCAGGGTGAAAGTGAAGAAGTGAATGTGAGTGGGTCAGGGTGCCGGTGATGGAGTGAGTGTGAGGGGGTCAGCGTGATGGTGATGGAGTGAGTGTGAGTCGGACAGTGTGACGGTGATGGAGTGAGTGTGAGTGGGACAATGTGACGGTGATGGAGTGAGTGTGAGGGGTTCAGGGTGACAGTGATGGAGTGAGTGTGAGTGGGCCAGTGTGACGTTGATGGTGGGAGTGTGAGGGGGTCAGGGTGATGGTGATAGAGTGATTGTGAATGTATCAGGGTGACAGTGATAGCGTGGGTGTGAGGGGGTCAGTGTGACAGTGATGGATTAGTGTGAGGGGATTTGTGTGATGGTTCTGGAGTGAGTATGGGGAGTGTCAGGGTGACGGTGACGGAGTGAGTGTGAGGGGATCACTGTGGCGGTGATAGAGTGAGTGTGAGGGGGTCAGCATGATGGTGATGGAGCGAGTGTGAGCGGGTCAGGGTGACGGTGATGGAGCGAGTGTGAGGGGGTCAGGTTGAATGTGATGGAGTGATTGTGAAGGGGTCATGGTGATGGGATGATTGTGAGGGATTAAGGGTGACGGTGATGGACTGAGTGTGAGTGGATCAGTGTGAGAGTGATGGAGTGAGTGTGTCAGCTGACAGTGATGGAGTGAGTGTAAGGGGTGTGTGAAAGTGATGGAGTGAGTGTGAGGGAACATTGTGACAGTGATGGAGTGAGTGTGAGGGGATCAGGGTGACGGTGATGGAGTGAATTTGAGGAGGTCTGGGTAACGTTGGTGGAGTGTATGTGAGGGGATCAGGGTGACATTGATGGAGTGAGTGTGAGGTGATCAGTGTGAGAGTGATGGAGTGAGTGTGAGGGGGTCACGGTGACAGTGACGGAGTGAGTTTGAGGGGGTCAGGGTGATGGTGATGGAGTGAGTGTGAGGGGGTCAGGGTGGCAGTGATGCAGTCAGGGTGATAGTCATGCAATATGTGTGATGGGGGAGTGTGATAGTGACGTAGCAAATTTTGGGAGAAGTTTTGTAGCTCGGGTGCACGTTGTTGTGGTTCTGTTCGCCGAGCTGGGAATTTGTGTTGTAGGCGTTTCATCCCCTGTCCAGGCGACATCCTCAGTGTTTGGGTGCCTCCTGTGAAGCGCTTCTGTGAAGTTTCCTCCGGCATTTATACTGATTTGTATCTGCCGCTTCCGGTTGTCAGTTCCAGCTGTCCGCTGCATTGGCTGGTATATTGGGTCAGAGTGCATCCAAAAAGCGCAACAACTACTTGCAGATACCAACACCTACCAAAAGAGGGAGTTTGACGCCACGCCACAGCTCACCAGCAGGATAACACACTGAGGAACCTACAAAAAAAACGGACAGATAACCAGGTTTGACCTAGAGAGAATGAAACCTGAAAGCAACAGCACCCTCAGATTCTATGGACTACCTAAATTGCACAAACCAGACATCCCACTCAGACCCATAGTATCACTACCAGGGATACCATTACACAAACTGGCTAAAGAACTGCAGCAGAAACTGAAACACCTGATCAGCGGATCCAGACACTCTGTACAGTCAACATAGGAATTCTTGGACATCATCAGAAATACAAACATAGACAAGGAAGAAACTATGGTCTCATTCGATGTCACGGCACTGTTCACCTCTATCGACAAAACCCGAGCCAGAGAAACAATAGCCAACCTGCTGGACATACAGAACAGACAACAGGACATTGAACCTATCAACAAAGACGGCATACTCCAACTACCGGACCTGTGCCTCACAACACACTTCACATTCAACAACCAAATATATGAACAAATCAACGGCACCCCCATGGGCTCAACCATCTGTGGAGTCATAGCAGAAGCGGTAATGCAAAGATTAGAACAAACAGTCTTACCGCAAATTCAACCCAAACTCTGGGTCAGATATATGGATGACACCTTTGTAATAATTAAAAACACGGAAATAGAGAACACACACCGGATCATCAACGCCACACTCACAAGAATCCGATTCACTAGAGAGGAAGAAAAGGACAACCAACTCCCATTCCTAGACGTGATGGTACAGAGAACACCGAATGGACAATTCACCACAAAGGTAAACAGGAGAGCCACACACACAGACCAAGTCCTGAACTACGAAGGCAACCACCCCAACACACACAAAAGAAGTTGCATCAAGACACTGTTCAAAAGGGCCACAACACACTGCTATATACCAGAACTGCAAAAAGAGGAGGAAGAATACCCATACAATGTATTCACCAAAAACGGATACCCCCGCAATTTCATTATGGATTGTCTGTATGGATTTGCTAGACGACTGTCCTCTGATATTGATGATGGCCGTGCAGATGATGTGGTTTATATGGAGTTCATTAAGGTCTTTGACAAGGTCCCACACAGAAGGCTGGTCCAAAAGGGAAGATCCCATGGGATCCAAGGTACATTGGTAATTTGGCTCCACAATTGGTGGAGGGTTGGTTTTGTGATTGAAAGCCTTTGTCCAGCGGGTGTACCACAGGGATCTGTGCAGGAACCATCGCTGTTCATTATGGACATTAATCACTAGGATGTGAAAGCAGAAGGTAACATTTCTAGGTTTGCAGATAACATGGAAGGTGAGGGTGTTGTCCTTAGTGAGGGGGATTCACTCAGGCTGCAGTCTGATATCGATCAGATGATAAACTGAGCAGAGTAATGTCAGATAGAGTTTACTTCTGATCACTGTGAGGTAATGCACTGTGGCAAGTCTAATAAACGAATGATATACATCATGAATGGTACGTCCTCCTGGAGTACTGAGGAATACAGGGACCTTGGTGGGCAAGTCCCTGGATGTCTGAAGGTGTCAGCACAGGTAGACAGGGTGGGGAATACACCTGAACTGGGAGCAGGAGGGGGAACCCACATCCTGGTGGGAAGCATTGCTGGAGCTGCTCGAGAGGATTTAAACTCATCTGGCAGGGCTGTGTGACCCCAAAGAGTCGTAAGGCCAGAAAGAAAGTTGAGGCTGTTACAAATGTTCAAGAGAGCAATATAAGAAGACAAGGCAGGCAAGAACATAGCAGACAATTAGGGAAAACTGGTGGATTTACCTGCAGTTATTTCAATGCAAAGTGCCAGACAGATAAGGCAGATGAACCCAGATCATGGATGGGAACATGGGACTGGGATACCATAGATATTACAGAAACACAGATGAGGGAGCAACAGGACCAGTAGCTCAATGTTCCGGAGACAGATGCTACAGGAAGGATAGAACAGGAGGCAAAACAGGAGGAGAGCTGGTGGTTTTGATTGGGGGAAACATCACAGCAGTACCTAGAGGGAGTATTCATGCAGGATCGCCCAGTTAAGCGATATTAGTGGAACTGAGAAATAAAACTGGTCGTTAGTTTTCTAAGGTCGTACTACAGCAATAGGCAATGGGAGATGAAGGAGCAAATATGTCAGGAGATTTCAGATATCTCTTAGAATAATAGGGTTGTAATGATAGGGGATCTTAACCGTTCCAAACCTGGACTGGGATTGCTACTAAGTTAAGCATTTGGATGGAAGGAATTTGTTAAGTGTGTTCCGAAAACTCCCAGTCAATATGTAAGTGTCCCAACTGGAGGATGGGGCTAAACCTGACCTCCCCTTGGGAAACAAAGTAGGGAACGGGACTGAGGTATTAGTGGGGGACCACTTTGGAAAGTTACCACAATTGTATTAGTTTGAAAATAGCGATGGAAAATGACAGGTCTTGTCCACAAGTTAAAGTTATTCAATGGAGCAAGATAGTATTAGACATGACTTTTTAAAGTAGATCTGGGGAGGCTATTTGCAGATAAAGGGAAGTCTGGCAAGTAGGAATATTTTAAAACCGATATAACAGGAGGGTTCAGCGCCAGCGTGTTCCTGTTAGTGTGCAGCTCAATGCTGACTGAATTAGGAAACACTGGCTGAGTTTCGAGACTGTGGTCAAGAAAAAAAGGGGTCATATGTCAGATATAACTGGCTGACTCAAGGGAATCCCTTCGGGAGCATCGGGATGGAACACTTAGGATGGAAATCAGAAATGTAAAAAGGGGACATGAGATAGATTTGGCAGAGAAAGTTAAGGAGAATCCAAAGAGACTCTACAAGTGTATTAAGAGCAAAAGAAGAGCTAGGGACAAAACCGGTATCCTTAATGATCAATGAACCCAACGATGGGTGAAACTACAAGATCCGAAACAAATATTTCACTTTGGAACTTACTGTGGATAACGACTGGGGCGCTCAGGGAACTAAACAGTGTTTGTCCTGATTACTATTGGAATACTGTGTGCAATTCTGGTCTCAATGCCATCGGAAGGATGTCGTGGAACATGAAAGGGTTTAGAAGAAATGACCAAAGATGTTGCCAGGGCTGGAGGGCTTGCGCTTCAGGGAGAAGCCTGAATAGGCTGGGGCAGTTTTCAGTTGAACATGGGAGGCAGAGGAGTTAACCGATAAAAGGTGTTTAAAATCATGATGGTCATCGAAAGGGTCAATGGAGAAGGTCATTTCCCCAGGCGAGGGAAACTTTTCAAAGGGATCTAAAGGACAACTGGATCCCGCAGAGTGGATGGAATAAGCTGCCAGAGCAAATAGTGGAGGCTGATAGAAATACATTTAAAAGGCATGTGGATGGGTGTATGAACAGCAAAGGTTTAGAGGATATTGGCAAAATTGTGGCAAATGTGACTAGAACGTCATGCAAGAGTTGGTCCGAAGAGCCTGTTTCCGTGCTGTACATCTCTATGACTCAATGTCTTGAAATTAGTCCACATTATAGAAAAGGAGGTGCTGGAGGGTTTAAACACAAAGGTAGATAAATCCCCAGGACCTGATCAAATGTATCTCAGGACATTGTGGGAAACAGGTGAAGAAATTGTAGGGCCCCTAGCAGAGATATTTGTACCATAGAGAGCTGCATGTGACAGGCTGATAGACTGGAGGGTGGCATTGTGCACAGTGAAGAAGGTTTTCTGAGATTACAAAGGGATCCTGATGAAATGTGTGAATGGTTGAAAAACTGTCAATGGAGTTCAATCTGAATAAATGCGAGGTAATGCATTTGGGACAACAAACACGGGCAGGACTTATACAATTAATGGCAAGACCTTCGCTAGTGTTGCAGAACAGATGGAACTCAGGGTTCAGCTACATAGTTCTTTGAAGTTTGCAACATAGAGAGACAGGATAGTTCAAAAATAGGTGTTTGCCTCACTTGCTTTCATCGCTCAATCCTTTGGATATAGGAGTTGGGAAGACAGATTGAGATTATACAGGCCATTGGCGTGTCCTCTTCTGGAATACTGTGTCCAGTTCTGGTCGCCCAGTTATAGGAAGGATATTATTAAGCTGGAAAGGGTTGGGAGGAGATTTACTGGGATGTGGCTGGGTACGAAAGGCTTCAGTATAAAGAAAGGCTGAATAGGTTGGTATTTTTCACTGAAACCTGAATGTTGACAGATGACCTCAAAAAAGTTTATAAAATCATGAGGAGGATAGATAGAGTTAATGGGAGTTGTCTTTTCCCATGGACAGCGGAGTTTCAAGACAAGACACTACATTTTTAAGTTTAGAGGAGAGACATATTAAAAAAAGACATGAGGGGCACATTGTTATACAGAGGGTGGGTTGTGTGTGAAATGAACTTCCCAAGGAAGGGGTGAACATGGGGACAATTACAATGTTCAAATGACATTTGGATTAGTACAGGAATAGGAAAGGTTTGAAGGGATATGATACAGGAACAGGCAGGTGGGATGAGATCCGTTTTACAGTATGGTTAGCGTTAACTTAACAGTGCGGTATGACTCTGACTCTGATTGTAATGTTGTGTCATTAATTAAGAAAGGCTGCAAGAGAAAGCCAGGGAACTACAGACTGATGTGCGAGACATCATGGTGGGTCAGTTGTTGGAGGTCATTCTGAGAGGTAGGACTTACATGCATTTGGAAAGATAAGGCCTGTTTACGGACAGCCAGCATGGCTTTGTGCGTGGAATAACATGTCCCACAACTTGACTGGAGTTTGCTCAAGATGTGACCAAAAAGATAGACAAAGGCAGAGCAACAGACGTTGTTTCTGGCTTCCGCAAACCCTTGTTCAGGGTGTCGCATGAGACATTGGTTAGTAAGGGTAGATCACAAGGAATCAGGGAGAGCTAGCCAACTGGATACAAAATGGAATGAAAGTGGGAGACAGAGGGTGGTGGGAGAGGGTTGTTGTTCAGACTGGAGGCCTCTGACCAGCAGTGTTCTGTCAGGATTGTGCACCACTTACATAAACAATTTGAGTGAAAATATAGGAATCCCTGTTAATATGTTTATACATATCAAGATTAGTGGAAAAGTGGGCATGGAATATAGTTATCGAAGGGAATGGTAATCAACTGGGCAAAGGAATGAAAGATGGAGTTTAATTCAGGAGTTGGATTTAGTTAAGACAAACCAGGGAGGACTAACACGGGTAATGGTTGGGCCCTGGACAGTATTGTAGAAAAGAGAGAGACCAAGGGGTGCAGTTACTTTGTTCCTTGGACTGGCATCACAGGGCGACAGGATGTTGAAAGCAGCAATTGGCACACTTGTCTTCATTGGTCAGAGCATTGAGTACATGAGTTGGAGATGTTGGTAACACTGTCGTCAATATTTCTCCTGGGCAGAGGAGGCCACGGGGTGACCTTATAAAGGTTTATGAAACCATGTAGGGTCGAAGTAAGGTGAATTGCCAAGGGTAGGTGAGTCCAAAGTTAGAGGCATAAACGTGAGGTGAGAGAGCAAGGATTTAAAGAGGGAGATGAGGGGCAACATTATCCACAGAGGATGGTGCATAGACGGAACGGGCCGTCAGAGGAAATGGTAAAAACAAGTACATTTACATCATGGAAAAGACACTCGGGCAGGTACGTGGAGAGGAGAAGGTTTGAAGGGATATGAGCCAAACACAGGCAAACGTGACTCATTCCATTTAGGAAACATCGGCCGAAGAGTCATGCCGCACAGAAACAGACTCGATGTCTCCAGTTATTGGAGGAGGAGACTATAGAGACAAGGCATGTTGTAGAGACTGAAGCAATTTACAGCGATACGGATGGTCATCTGGACTGGAGGTTTCAAATATGTGAAATAATTGGTGAGAGGGGAGGAGATGACAGAGATGGGAACTGTTATAGGAGTTAGAATGATTGAAGACATTGGTCGTCAATACAAGCCATAGATACAGTGTTGGAGAGGGAATAGGGAACAGAAAGATCCCAGGAAGCATTACCACCCTCTCGTGGGAGGCCTGCTTTCCACTCAGTTGTTCTGATGCTCCCTAAGAAAGTACAGGCCTGGATTGATAACTGGGAACTCCTGATGCTGTCTCATTACAACAAAACTTGCAGCAGGCTTGGTGTTTGAACCTGGGGTGTGTCTGTACTGTGCTCCCCCTCCAGCACATTCTCTATGTCATGTCTTGTTCGCTGATGTTTGGATCCCTCTTATTACTTTCTGCTCTGTGTACTGGAAGGATCTTACCTGGCAGCAGGATTTATTGAAGACTCCCGACCTCCCTGACTTTGTCTTTCTGGCTGACCAACGATCAATCCTGCAAAACAGTTTGTTTTCTGACCAATCCTGAAGCGTTCACTCCCGAGAATGCTTTGGCCCCGCTCCTCACTCACTCTGGTTGGAGGACCAAGCTGCTGCTATGTCCTCTACTTCCGCCCCTTCCTCGCATTTGCAAAGTTGATTCGGGCATGACTCAGCAGCTAAGCACCAGAAACATTCAGGGACAAGGGAAGTTAGAGTCGATGTCTTGTGATGCGGTGAAAATATCCCGAATCTTGGATCGGGAGGCTGGGTTCAATTCACAGCGAGTGCAGGTGTGTCTAATAACAACTTTGAACATGGTCATTCAGAAAAACAATGGCAGTCCGGAAGAGTAAAAACAATAGAAAATGCATACAATGTGGTGGGGTTCTCAATGCTCAGATGATTTTAGTCTTTACCAAGTGTTTCAGGGCCCCAATTGGTTCCAGAACAGACTATTCCACTCCACCCAGTGCATAGCCAGATACCACGATTGTGGGGCAAAGTGTTGTGGTGGGATACAGAGGTGCTTTTCTGGAACTTCCTCGGTTTTGGGGGTAAAATTGGTGAGAAGAAGCAGGGTTTTGTATGGAGTTACCTGTTCCCCTCTTCCATACTATCCACTACTCCACCGACTTGCGTGTCATCAGCAAATTTATTAATCCATCCACCTATGCCTCCGTCTAAGTCATTTCTAAAAATGACAAACAGCAGTGGTCCCAAAACAGATTTTTGTGGCAAACCACTAGCAAATGGACTCCAGTTGAATATTTTCCATCAACCACCACTCTCTGCCTTCCTTTGGAAAGCCAGTTTCTAATCCAAACTGCTAAATCACCCTCATTTCCATGCCTCTGCATTTTCTCCAACAGTTTACCACGTGAAACCTTATCAAAGGATTTCCTGAAGTCCATGTATACCACGTCAACTGCCCTACCCTAATCTACATGCTTGGTCACCTTCTCAAAAAACTCAATGAGGTTTGCGAGACAAGACCTGCCCTTGACGAAATCAGGTTGATTATCTGAAATCAAATTGTTGTTTGCAAGATGATAATAAATCTTATCTCTTATAATCCGTTCCAAAACCTTTCCTACAACAGAAGCCAGGCTCACTGGTGTAAAAATTACCTGGGTCATCTCTACTGCCCTTCTTGAACAAAGGCACACCATTTGGAATTCTCCAGTCCTCTGGTACCAAACCTGTAGACAATGACGATTCAAATATGAAAGCCAAATGCTCTGCTATCTCCTCCCTAGCTTACCAGAGAATCCTCGAATAAATCCCATCCGGCCCAGGGGACTTGTCTACTTTCACTCTTTCTAGAATTGATAATACCTGTTTCTAACTAATCTCGATCCTTTCTAGTCTAATAACTCGTACCACATTCTTATCCTCTACAATATTCTCCTTTCCCTGAGTGAAACCCGATGAGAAATGTTCGTTAGCACCTCTCCGATCTCCACAGGGTACACACTCAACTTCCCACTTCTGTCTTTGATTGGACTTGTTCCAACCCTAATCATCATTTTATTCCTCACATACCTATAGAAAACGTTAGGGTTCTCCTTTATTCTATTTGCTAAAGACTGCTCGTGTCCTCTCTTTGCTCTTCTTAACTCTCTCTTTAAATCCTTCCTATCTGATCTGTAACTCTCCATCTCCTCATCTGAACCATCTTGCCTCATCAACATATAAGCCTCCTTCTTCTTCTTAACAAGCGATGCAATGTCTGCAGCAAACCACGGTTCCCTTACCTTATCACTTCCTCCCTGCCTGACAGGGACATACCTATCAAGGACATGCAATATCTCTTCCTTAAACCAGCTCCACATTTTCATTGTCTGCATCCCCTGCATTTTGCTACCCTATTCTATGCATCCTTATTCCTGCCTAATCACATTATAATTGTCCTTGCCCCATTGATAACTCTTGCCCTGTGGCATGTACCTGTCCCTTTCCATTGCTAAACTAAACGTATCTGAATTATGGTCATTCTCTCCAAAGTGCTCACCTAAAACTAAATCAAACTCCTGGTCTGGTTCATTACCAAGCAGTAGATCCAAAGTGGCCTCCCCTCTTGTTGGCCTTCGACATACTGTGTCAGGAAACCCTCCTGTACACACTGGACAAAAACTGATCCATCCAACGTACGAGAGTTATAGCATTCCCAGTCAATGTTGGGGAAGCTAAAGTCCCCCATAATGACCACCCTGGTACTTTTGCTCGTACCCAGAATAATTTTGCTAATCCTCTCTTTCACTTCCCAGGAACTCTGTGGAGGCCTATAAAGAAACTCCAAGCAGTGTGATCTCTCCTCTCCTGTTTCTAACCTCAGCCCACACTACCTCAGTAATAGAATCATCATCAAAAGTCCTCTCAGCCACCGTTATACTATCCTTGACTAACATGACTTGCATGGACCCATTGCAGTGCTTCAAACTCCATGAGGCAGCCATACTCTCTATGACAGACAGACTCAGTCTGGAACCTCCTCTGTCCTTAAGACCATATACACTGCCTGCGCTCCTCCGTTTCCCCTTTGCATGTTCCCTTTCCAACCCACCCCACCTGCATCACTCCACAATTGGAGCTGTCAAGGGCAGAAGTCGGCCAAATAGCCTTGCTAACCTTTTTCTATCCTCCTTTAAGATTTTTTTTTTAATCATTCTCCTTAATCAATGTTTTGATCATCCATGAAGCACCTTCGGAGATTTGCCATTGTGAAAGATTCCATACAATACAAGTAGTTGTTGTTTTTGCCGTACATTAGGAGAAACAGGAATGATGCATTCAAAATTCTAACAAGAAAGTCACTCATAGGCGCAGTGTGTAGGCCATCAAATAATAACATCACATTGGGATGGTCAATAAACAAAGAAATGACTAATGCCTGTAAAGATTGTATGGTTATTATCATGGATGATTTTAATCTACATGTAGATTGGTCAAACCAGCTCAGTCAGGGTAGTTTTGAGGAGTTCATTAAGTGTATCTGTGATATTTTACTTGAACAGTATGAAATGGATCTACAAGGGAGCAAACTATCCAAGATCTGGCCCTGTACAATAATTAGTGTTCTCAGAGTTAGGGATCCTCTCGGAAGAAGTGATCACTGTATGGTTGAATTTAATATATATGGTGAGTGTGAAGATAAAATCTAATACCTGGGTCCTGTGCATGGACATGGGGAACTACAATAGAATGAGGGAGAACCTGTATAACGTATACTAGAAACCAAGATTTTATGGTGGGACAGTTGATGAGCAGCAAAAGATTTTCAAAGACACTTTACAAAGTCCTCAGCAAAGGTATATTACAGTGAAAGGGAAGGACTGTCAGAAAAGGCGTTCTCTGCAATGGGTATCTAAGCAAAGTGATCAAATTGAAAGGCATAGAAAGTGGCCAAAACCAGCATGAACCTAGAACTGGGAAAACTTTAAAGGTCAACAGAAAGCCACAGAAGAGCTACAAAGAAATGTAAAATAGAACATGAGAAAAATAAACTAGCACAGACTATAAGGACAGAGAGCAAAGGTTTATATAAACATACATAATGAGAAAAGAGTGGCTAAAGTAAATGTTGGTCCTTTGGAAAAAGAGAAGGAGGATTTCGTTATGGGATATCATAGTGGAGGATACTAATATCTTGCCAGGAATTAACAAAGAGACAAAGGTAGGTGAGGATTTGGAAACTATCATGATTACGGAACAGCTGGTTTTGGACTGTAGGAGGTAATTGAGCTAGTAATAGAAAATTCTCCTGGCCCTGACAGAATATATTCCAGGGTACTAAAAGAGATGCGAGGAGAAATGGCCAATGCACTGACAGCAATTTTCCAAAATTCACTGGACATTGTGGCAGTCCAAGCAGATTGGAAAGCAGCAAAAGTGACACCACTATTTCAAAAAGGAGGTGGATAAAAATGGGAAATTATACCCCAGTTAGCTTTTTCTCTGTAGTGGGAAAGATGCTTGGGTCTATTATCAAGGAAGAAATAGCAGGGACTCGATAGAAATTGCCCCATTGGACAGACACAGGGTTCATGAAGTGCAGGTCATGCTTGTCAAATCTTTTGGAATTCTATGAAAACATTTCGAGCAAGGTGGACAACGGGAACCCAGTGGATATGGTGTACCTGGATTTCCAAAAGGCCTTCAACAAGGTGCTGTGCAAGAGGCTGTTGCATAATTTAAGGGTGCATGACATTCGGGGTAGAGTATTAGCATGGATAGGAGATTAGTTGACTAACAAGAAGCAGAGTGTGGGGATAAATGCGTATTATTCTGGCTGGCAATCAGTGACTAGTAGTGTACCTCACGGATCAGTGTTGGGACTGCGATTATTTAGAATTGATACAGATGATTTGGAGTTGGGGACCACATGTAGGGTGTCAAAGTTTGCATATGACACGAAGATGAATAGCAGGACAATGTGTGCGGAGGGCTGTGAAAAGTTTGTGAGTAGATTTGTAGCTCGGGTGCTCGTTGTTGTGGTTCTGTTCGGCGAGTTGGGAATTTGTGTTGCAGACGTTTCGTCCCCTGTATAGGTGACATCCTTAGTGCTTGGGAGCCTCCTGTGAAGCGCTTCTGTGATCTTTCACCCGGCATTTGTAGTGGTTTGAATCTGCCGCTTCTGGTTGTCAGTTCCAGCTGTCCGTTGCAGTGGTCGGTATATTGGGTCCAGATCAATGGCTTATTGATTGAATCTGTGGATGAGTGCCATGCCTCTAGGAATTCTCTGGCTGTTCTCTGTTTGGCTTGTCCTATAATAGTAGTGTTGTCCCAGTCGAATTCAGGTTGCTTGTCATCTGCGTGTGTGGCTACTAAGCATAACTGGTCATGTCGTTTCGTGGCTAGTTGGTGTTCATGGATGCGGATCGTTAGGTGTCTTCCTGTTTGTCCTTTGTAGTGTTTTGTGCAGTCCTTGCATGGGAGTTTGTACACTACATTGGTTTTGGTCATGTTGGGTATCGGGTCCTTCGTTTTGGTGAGTTGTTGTCTGAGAGTGGCTGTTGGTTTGTGTGCTGTTATGAGTCCTAGTGGTCGCAGTAGTCTGGGTGTGAGTTCGGAAATGCTCTTGATGTATGGTAGTGTGACTCGTCCTTTGGGTTGTGGCATGTACGCGTTCCATTGTCTTTCCCTTAGGCATCTGTTGATCAAATTGAGCGGGTATCTGTTTTTGGCGAATACATTGTATAGGTGTTCTTCTTCCTCTTTTTGCAGTTCTGGTGTACTGCAGTGTGTTGTGGCTCTTTTGAATAGTGTCTTGATGCAACTTCTTTTGTGTGTGTTGGGGTGGTTGCTTTCGTAGTTCAGGACTTGGATTGTGTGAGTGGCTTTCCTGTATGCCTTTGTGGAGGAAAGATCACAGAAGCGCTTCACAGGAGGCTCCCAAGCACTGAGGATGTCACCTCGACAGGGGACGAAACGTCTGCAACACAAATTCCCAGCTCGGCGAACAGAATCACAATGACGAGGGCTGTGAAACTTTGCAGAGAAACATAGGTACATTGAGTGGGCAATGGACAGTCATGTGGAATATAATGTTCATAAATGTAATGTCATACTGTTTGGTTGGAGTAACATTTCAAAAGAGATTATTACTTCAATTTTAAAAAGTTGCATTATTTGCTATGCAGAGGCACCTGAGTCTCCTTCTGCATGAAGGTTGGTCACCAGATATAACAATCAATTCAGAAGGCAAATGCAATTTTGTCCTTCATTGCTAAAGGGATTGTGCTTAAAAGCAGAGATTATGTTCCAGCTGTATCGGGTGCTGTTGAGGCCACACCTGGAGTACTCCATGCAGTTTTTATCTCCTTCGTTGAGAAAGGATGTACTGGCACTAGAGGAGGTGTAGAGGAGGTTAAATAGGTTGATTCCGGAGTTGAGAGGCTTGGCTTAACAGAGACTGTGTAGATTGGGATTATATTCATTGGAATTCAGAAGAATGGAAAGATATAAAATAATGAATGAAATGGATAAAATAGAAGTAGAGAGGATGTTTCCACTGGCAGGTGAATCTAGGATAAGAGGGCATCAACTCAAGTTTAGAGGCAGCAAATTTAGGACTGAATTGAGAAGGAACTTCTTAACCTCAATGGAATTCATTGCCGAGGGAAGTAGTTGATGCTAGTTCAGTAAATGTTTTTAAAGCTAAGGTCGCTTTTTTTTTAATAAAGAAATAATTAATTAAGGAATACGGTGAGAACATGGGTAAATGGTTCTGCGTCCACGAAATGATCAGCCATGATCTTATTGAATGGCAGAGCAAGCTCAAAGGGCATGATGGCCTTCTCCTGTTCCGAGTTCTTATGTTATCATTCCTCCCTCACTCTTGACTTGGAGGTGCTGGTGTTGGATTAGGATGGACAAAATTAAAATTACAGAACACCAGGTTATAGTCCAACAGGTTTATTTGGAAGCACTAGCGTTGCTGCTGCTTCATCAGGTGGTTGTGTGTTTTTAACTTTATCCCTCACTCTTGTAACTTATGATCAGCAACAAAAGCCACGAAGCAGTGCGCATGCTCCAGCCAACAATGGGCCCCAGATGATTGATGTCAGGGGCGGAGCTGGAGGACCTGGCGGGGAAGTTGGCCCTCCGACCAATCAGTGAGCGAGGGGCGGGACTTGGCTATACCATGTGATCATCCTCGCGGTCAGCGCGAATGTGCGGGCGGAGAATTGTCGGTAAGGAAAGGAATAAACAACAGGAAGCGGGAGGGAAATGATGTCGGTATGGGCTGAGAGATTTTGCAAACATTTGGTGCACATCAGAAAATACAAATTTGAAACTTAGTCTCGTTTTTTTGCAGTAAACGGGAAAATGTCTCATCTCGCGATTGACTCGAGTAAGCCCCGCCATTTTTATTCGTGGCAACAATTCACTGGACACGTGTGGCCGCCAGCTTTGTATGGGGCAAAGTTTAGAGGGGTGTCTGTGCAGCCTTCTCTGGTAGAGAGTCATAGGGCAGGATTTACACAGAGCACATTCAAACCCAGAGAAATTGATTATTTTTTCTCTGGATTTGTTTCCTCATTTATTTCAATGATTTGGATATGAATAGAGGTTGTACAGTTAGTAAGTTTGCAGGTGACACCAAAATTGTTGGTATTGTGGTCAGTGATAAAGTTTGTCTCAGAATACAATGATCAGATGGGCCAAAGGGCTGGGGAGTGGCAGATAAGGTTTCATTTAGATAAATGTGAGGTGCTGCATTTTAGAAAAGCAAATCAGAGCAAGATTCACACACTGAATTGTAAGGTCTTGGAGATTCTTGCTGAACAAAGAGACCTTGAAATGCAGGTTCACACTTCCTTGAAAGTAGAGTCACAAGTAGATAGGATAGTGAAGAACGCATTTGGTATGCTTCCCTTTATTTTTCAGAGCGTTGAGTAAAGGAGCTGGACAGGACATTGGTTAGGCCACTTTTGGAATATTGCGTGCAATTCTGGTCTTCCTCTGATCAGAAGGAGGCACTGAAACTTGAAAGGTTTGAGAATTGATTTTCAAGGATGTTACCAGGGTTGGATGATTTGAGTTGCAGGGAGAAGTATAATAGGCTGGGGCCATTTTCCCTGCAGTGTCATAGGCTGAGGTGTGATGTTAAAGACGTTTATATAATCGTGAAGGGCATGGATAGCGTAAGTAGACAAGGTGTTTACCCTGGGGTGGTGGAGCCTAGAACTAGAGGATATAGGCTTAGAGTGTGAGGGGAAAATTCAACAGGAGCCAAAAGGGCAACAAAAATTGTAACATTTCAAAGGCATTTGAATAGGAAGGGTTCAGAGGGATGTCGGCCAAGTGCTGGCAAATGGGCATAGATTAGGTTAGAATATCTGGTTGGCATAGACGGGTTGGATTGAAGAGTCTGTTTCGGTGCTAGACATCTCTGACTGTGGGATCATAAAAGTGAACACTGCTCTGATTCGCCTGTGAGCTCCTTGATGTCCACTTGTTCATTATCTAGCTTCCTCAGTCTCTGAGTGTATTTTTCCTCTGTTTAGTATTTTATGATTACATTCACAGACCTTTCTGTAAATGAATTGTCCACTGCTGCCCAGCTCCTGGCCATATTACAGAGGAGGTAGTACTGAATGTCTTAAATCGTAGCAAGGTGGATAAATCCCTGGCACCTGTTAAGGTGTATCCCAGACATTTGTGGAAAGCTAAGAAAATGATGGCTGTTCCCCTCCCTGAGATATTTATATTGTCATTGGTGACAGGTGAGGTGCTGGAAGACATGTGCTATTATTTAAAAAGGTGGTAAGGAAAGGCCAGGGAACAAGAGAACAGTGAGCCTGAAGTCAGTGGCAGGCAAGTTGTTCGAAGGGATTCTGAGGGACAGGATTTACATGTATTTGGAAAGACGATGAATGATTAGGGATAGTCAGCATGGCTTTGTGTGTGTGGGAAATTCTCTCTCTCTAACTTGATTGAGTTTTTTTTAAGGTAGACTGTGGACATTGTCTATATTGACACTGAACGATGTTCCACAAAGCAGACTGGTTAGCAAGGTTAGATAACATGAAATGTTGGGAGAGCTTGCCATTTGGATCCAAAACTGGCTTGAAGGTAGGAGGCAGAGGGTGGTGGAGGATTGCTTTGTGGACTGGAGGCCTGTGAGCAGCAGTGTGCTGCAGGAATGGATATTGGGTCCTTAAATAATTGACTTGGATGTGAATATATGAGATATGGTCAGTAGGTTTACAGAAGACACCAAAATTGGAGGTGTCGTGGACAATGAAGGAGATTCGTTCAGAATGCAACAGGATATTGATAAGATGGGCCATTGGGGCGAGGAATGGCAGACTGGGTTCAATTTAGACAAATGTAAGCTGTTGGATTTTGGAAAGGCAAATCAGGGCAGGCCTTATACACTTAATGGTAAAGTCCTTGGGAATGTTGCTGAACATAGAGACCATGGAGTGCAGGTTCATTGTTCCTTGAAAGTAGAGTCAAAGGTAGGCAGACTAGTGAAGGTGGTGTTTGGTATGCTTATATTTATTGGTCAATGCATTGAGTACAGAAGCTGGGACGTCAAATTGTGGTTGGACAGGACATTGATTAAGCCATTTCAGGAATTGTGTTTTAAGTTGGAAATTCCCTGTTCTGGAAAGGATGTTGTGAATCTTGAAAGAGTTCAGACAAGATTTACAAAGACTTTGCTAGGGTTGGAGCATGTGGGCTACAGGATGAGGCTGAATATGCTGGGTGTAATTTCCCTGGAGAGTCAAAGACTGAGAGGTGACCCTCAAAGATCAGCAAGGCAGCCATTGTGTGGAGCTGCAGACGATGGGCGAGATACTGAGACAAGTATTTGCATCATGTTTACTATGAAGAAGTACATGGGAGATATAGAATGTGGGGAAATAAATGGTGACATCTTGAAAAATGTCCATATTACAGAGGAGGAGGTGCTCAATGAGTGGCTAAGGAGCTGGTGCAGGGGAAAAGGATTCGCATTTTTTGGATCATTGTGATCTCCTCTGGAGTAGAGTTGACCTGCATAAGAAGGATGGATTGTACCTGAATTGTAAGGTGTCTAATATCTAGGCAGGGAGACATGCTAGTGATACTCGTGAGGCATTAAACCAGCGAGAGAGTGGGTGTAAACCCAAGAAGATAGTGAGAAAAGAGGTGTGTCTGAGACTGGTACAGTTCAGAAGTCAAATAGTCAAGGCAGGCAAGGGTCAGTATTAACATGATGGGCAGAATTAATTCGGACTGAGCAGTTGCACTGCATTTACTTCAATGCAAGAGGCCTGACAGGGAAGGCAGATGAGCTCAGGGTATGTTTTGAACATGGCACTGGGATATTATAGCTGAAAATATGTTGCTGGAAAAGCGCAGCAGGTCAGGCCGCATCCAAGGCACAGGAGAATCGACGTTTCGGTCATAAGCCCTTCTCCTGTTCCTTGGATGCTGCCTGACCTGCTGTGCTTTTCCAGCAACACATTTTCAGCTCTGATCTCCAGCATCTGCAGCCCTCACTTTCTCCACTGGGATATTATAGCAATTACAGAGGCATCACTCAGGGATAGATAGCCTGGTAGCTTAATGTTCCATGGTTTAGATGCTACAGGAAGAATGGAAAGGGGGACAAGACAGGAGGGGGAGTGGCATTTTTGATTCGGGATACCATTATGTTTTTGCTTAGGGAGGATATTCCTCGGAGTACGCCCAGAGAAGTTATTTAGGTGGAACTGGGAAATAAGAAAGGGATGATCACCTTATTGGGGTTTTCTGCATGGATCTCGTCTGGGTCCTCTGGTTTCCTCCCACAGTCCAAAGATGTGGAGGGGAGGTTGGATTATCCAGGCTGAATTGCCCACAGTGTTGAGGGATGTGCAGTTTGGGTGGATTATGGAGGCTAAATTGTCCATAATGTTCAGGGATGTGTAGGTTTGGTGGCCCTCGGAAATGCAATGTTACGGGGGTTTGGAGGCTGTAAGGGTCAGTATTAATATGATGGGCTGAATGACCTGCTTCCACACTGTTTGGAATTCTCTGATCTTTCTACTATTTTTAAAATAGTTACAGAAAATAATATACCAGATCTAAACGTTAAGGTTCTGAATTGGACAAAGGCCAATTTTGATGGTACAAGGCAAGAACTTTCATCTGGCCACTCAAGCCTGCTCTGCTATTGAATAAGATCAGGCCTGAGCTTTTCATGGCCTTGCTCCACATTCCTGCTCTCTCACCATAACCCTTAATTATTTTCCTGTTCACAAATCTACATTTTGCCTTAAAGGCATTCAAGTTGATAACGTCAAATGCTGCACTCGGCAGGGATTTCCACAGATTCACAACCCTTTAGCTGAAGAAGCTCCTCCTGAACTCCGTCCGAAATCTGCTCCCCCTTATTTTGAGATAATGCTCTGTAGTTTGACCCGCCCCCCGTGGAAATAACCTCCCTGCTTCTATCTTATCTACTCCCTTCATCATTTTATTTTTTCCTCTCCAACCTCCTATTCTTCTAAATTACAATGACTATAGAAAAAGTTTTCTCCATCTCTCCACATACACCAATCCTCTCTACTCCCAACTCAAACTAGGGAACCTCCTCTGTACTCCCTCCAGTGCCAGTACATCCTTGCTAATGTAAGGGGACCAAACCTGTACACAGTACTCCAGGTGTGGCCTCCCCAGCACCCTGTACAGCTGCAGCATAAACATCCCTCTAGCAATGAAGGACAATATTCCCTTCACTGCCATAATTACCTGCTGCAACTGCAAACCAACTTCCTGTGATTCATGCATAAGGACACCCAGCTCCCTCTGCACAGCAGCCTGCTGCATGTTTTCACCATTTCATCATCCAGTTTGCTGTTAGTCCAACCAAAATGGATGACCTCACATATCCCAACATTGAGCTCCATCTGCCAGACCCTTACCCACTCACTTAACCTATCTGTATCCCTGTGCATACTGACAGTGGCCTCTGCAGACATCGCTCTACCTCATCTTTGTATCAGATGTGAACTCTGACACCGTACACTTGGTCCTCAACTCCAAAACATATGTGTAAATTGCAAACAGTTGTAGTGCCAACACTAATCCAAACACCCGTTTATCCCCATTCTTTATTTTTTGTTGGTTAACCGATCCTGTATTAATGATAATACATTACCCATAATGCTGTGCATCTTTACCTTATTCAGCAGCCTTTTGTGTGGCAACTTATCGAATACCTTCTGGAAATCCAGGAACACCACATCCACCGAGTCTCCCTTGTCCAACGCGCTCGTTGTATCCTCAAATAATTCCAGTAAATACTTAAACGTGACTGCCTTTCATGAATCCATGCTGTGTTTGCTAAATGAGACAATTTCTACCCAGATATCTCACCACTACTTCCTTGAGAGATTCAAGCATTTTCTCCACTACAGAAGTTAAGCTAATGAGTCCTTTTTGAAAAATAGTGGCACCGCATTTCCAGCTTCCAGTCTGTCAAAACCATCCCAGAATCCAACAAATTTTAGTGAATTATCACGAGTCTATTTGTTATTCACCACACCCCTCCCCCAAACCACCACCCCCGCCATCTCCTTTACTCCCTGGGATGCAATCCAACAGGGCCAGGAGACCCATCCACCTTTAGGCTGTTATCTTTCCCAACATTACTTCTTTACTGGGAATGATTGCTTCTCTGTCCTCATCTTCCATTGCTTCCATAGGCCTGCGACAACAACAGTACACAGACAATATGTTCCTGTTAAGGCCAAGGCTGGCAGGTGTAGAGAATGCTGCCTATCGAAAGAAATTGAGGGCCTGGTCAAGAAAATGCAGGAGGCATATGGCAGGTACAGAGAGCTGTTTTAGTGTGAATCCCTAGAGGTGTATAGGGGCAGTAGGAGTACACTCGAGGTAAACCATGAGGGCAAAAAGGGTACATGAGATAGCTTTAGGAAATAGGTTTAAGGAGAATCCAAAGTGATTGTACAAATACACTAAGGACAAACGAGTAATTGGCAGAGAATAGGTACCCGCAAAAATCATCAAGGCTGTCTGTGGAACCGCAGGAGGTGAGAGAGATTCTGTATGAGCGGAGAGGTTTTACAAACAAAATGTGCACATCGGAAAAGACAAATTTGAACGTCCCAGTCTCGTGTTTTCAGTAAACGGGGAATTGCCTCAGTGTGGCTGCAGGCATGGGTGCGCGCCGCCATCTTTATTTGGGGCAAAAATTCACTGGACACGTGCGGAGCCGCCATCTTTGTAGGGTGTAAGGTGCAGCCAGGCGCATGTGCAGCCTTTCTCTTGTACAGAGTCATTGGGAAAGATTGACACAGAGCACATTGAAACTCAGAGAAATGGATGTTTATTTCTGGATTTGTTTCGTCATGCATTTTAATGATTTGGTATTGTAAATGAGTTTGCAGGGGGCCATTAGAGCAAGGAATGGCAGATGGAGTTCAATTTAGATAAATGTGAGCTGTTGTATTTAAAAAAGGCAAATCAGGGCAGGACTTATACACTTAATGGTAAAGTCCTGGGGAACGTTGTTGAACAAAGACACCTTGGAGTGCAGGTTCATATTTCCTTGAAAGTAGAGTCACAGGTAGGCAGGGGTCGTGAATGCAGTATTTGGTACGCACCCTGTTATTGGTCAATGCATTGAATGCAGCTGTCGTAACGTCATATTGTGGATGTACAGGGCACTGATTATTGCTCTTCTGAAATTCTGTTTTCAGTTCCAATCTCCCTGTTCTTGGAATAATGTTGAGAAACTTGAAAGGGTTCAGAAAATATTTACAAGGACTTTGCCAGGATTGGACGGTTTGAGCTATTGGGAAAGGCTGAATAGGCTGGGAGTATTTTCCCTGGAGAGTTGGAGGCTTAGCGGTGATCTTATAAAATCATGAAGGGCATGGATAAGGTGAGCAGTCAGGGACTTTTTCCCAAGTTCGGTGGGTCCAGAACTAGAGGGTACAGGCTTAAGGTGAGAGGGAAAAGATTTAAAAGGGATCTAAGGGGCATCTTGTTCATGTTGAGGGCATTGCATGTATGGAATGAACTGCCAGAGGAAGGGGTGGAGGCTAGTACAATTGCAGCATTTAAAAGGCATCTGATTTGGTACATGAAGTGGAAAGATTTAGAGGGATAAGGGTGAACCGCTGGCAAATGGGACTCCATTAATGCTCTCGGTTATTGGTCAATGCATTGAATACAGAAGCTGGGACGTCATATTGTGGCTGGACAGGACATTGATTAAGCCACTTCTGGAATTCTGTTTTCAGTTTGAATTACCCTGTTCTGGGAAGGATGTTGTGAAACTTGATATGGTTTGGACAAGATTTACAAAAACGTTGCCAGGATTGGAGGATTTGGGCGACAGGGAGAGGCTGAATAGGCTGGGGCTATTTTATCTGTTGAGTCAAAGACTGAGAGGTGACTTCATGGAGATTTATAAAATCCCGAGGGGTGTGAATAAGGTGAGCAGCCGGAGTCCTATTTCCTCAGGTTAGGTGGGTCCAAAACTAGAGCACCCGGGTTTAAGTTGAGAGGGCAAACATTTAAAAGGGATCTAAATGGCAACGTTTTCAAGCTGAGTGTGGTGTGTGTATTGGAGGGGCTAGCAGATGAAGTAGTGGAGGCTGATAAAATCACAACATTTAATAGGCTTCCAATTGGGTACATGAAAGGGAAGGGTTTTGATGGATGCAGGCCAATAGCTGGTAAATGGGAATCCATTAGTTTAGGATTCCTCGTTGGCACGGACGAATTAGACTGAAGGTCTGTTTCTTTGATCTTAATAAATTAAGATGCATTCCTCTCTTTTGTGGAGAGCTAGCTGAAGCACAGATAATTATCCTTGGAGCTGAGAAGGTGAAGCAGTGATTTTTGGCCTGGTGCAGATTTGGTTCCAAGGTCTTGAATTTGCAGAGAGAGAGAGAGGAATTGTTAACACTTTCACAATCTTTAGTAACTACTTTCAAGTAATTGGCAAATAATACAAGGTGAAAATGTGAACTCTATTTTACTCAGAAAGTTCTGAGCATCTGGAACAGTCTGAACGACACAGATTCACCAGGTATTCTGAAACAGACTTGGAATTTTACGTTTTAAGGAAAAATTGGGGGGCTGTGGGCACATGGGAGGGGACCTGGGACAGAACTTGCAGCATCTCCAGAAGGAGAGAGTACAGCCGCAATGGGCTGAATAGCCCCCAGCCCCTGTGCTCTGTGATACTGCCCCATTCACTGTGAATGATGAAGCTCATCCCAGGGCAGAGAGAGGGATTAGCCCTCCACTCTCATCACAATGGGGCCCGGCTGATTGACGGCAGCTCTAGACCAATGGGAGGAGAGTCTGTGTGGTCCTGCAGCCAATGGGATTGAATGAGGGGTGTGGCCAGCAAGACAACACATGTCCATGAGCTGTGCAGGTGCAGTGTCACTGTTTGGGGTTGGGAGAGACAGCAGAGACTGGGACAGATGCTGTTGGACCTGAATTACAAACTCCCGGTAAATTAAAACCAAAAGAACTGCGGATGCTGTAAATCAGAAACAACAACCAGGAGGTTCTGGAAAAGCTCAGCAGGTCTGGCAGTATCTGTGAAGAGAAATCAGAGTAAAAGTTTAAGATCCGGTGTCCCTTCCACAGAACAGTTACTGAGAAAAAAAGTCAGTTTATGTGCAGAAGATCGTGTGGGGGGAGGATAAAAGGAGTAAAGGATAGGTGGGGATAGAGTGAGAGGAACAGTTGGATAATGGATAACAATCTGGCTGGGGGAGGGTGACTAGTTGTTAATGGAGACTGTTAGTGGCTAATCACTCTCTCTGTCTCTTTCTCTCTCCCGCCCCCTTCACACCCGGTTCTCCCTCCACCCCTCTCTCTTTCCCTGGAGCTGGAGTGAGAGAGAGGGAGGCAGTGACAGGATCAGACTGTGCAGCAGCTCCCCCTCCATCTTTTTCCCCCTTGTCTCCCCCAGTCCAGACCAGAACACGCCCTCTTGTGGTAAAAATCGAAGAGACAGCCTGAACCCCACCATTCTTTTCCGTGTGTGTGTAAATGAACGACAAGGAGACAGGACAGTTTCTTATTATTTTCTCTCTCTGTATCTGATGATTCCTCGCGGCAGGAGTGATTTAATTCTCTCTGTCTCTGCATTGTCCCGAGCTTCAGCTCCGGTATACAATCTCATCCTCACCCCCAGGGTTAGGGGGAGTGGGGGTGGTTGTTGGGCAGCCCTTGAGAAATAAAATACAACAGTGGCAGCAAAAGCGCAGCAAGATCCCACAGCTCTCTGGCTTCCACCTCTCCCACGTTACCCTGGTTCAGTTTAATTATTGCAGGATGAATGAATTGCTGACCATCAGAGCGACATTGAAATACAGACATCACCGCAGAGCAGTTGACCAGAGGCTAGAAATATTAATAAACACGTACGCACAGCAAGATCCCACAAGCAGCAATCTAACCCCACACACATCGTGGGTGATGCTGGTTCAGGGTTGACGTATCAAGGCCCCAGTTACCTTAGCCCCAGGCTTCAAACCTGTTCAGAAATGAAATGGCTGCAATCCGACAGGACCCGGTTAAAGCCAGCCACCGTCCCCAGACAGAGGAGATTAAACTCGGGGTGAAACACAGACAAAATTTACCTGGGCCCAACAGGCTGCAGCCTGTCAAACAGGCCTCAGGACTGTGTCTGCCCTCAGGAGGAAGCTCTTGTTTGAGGTTTCCTGCTCCAAAACACACTCTTTTCAAATTCTCAAGTGGCCAGGAAGATCCCTTTGGGAGGAAAGAGGCAGCATTAGTGGGAAAGCTGAGCAGGAAATTTTTTCACAGGGAGATAGCACAGCAAGATCCCATGTTTTCCCCTCTCAGGTAGACTGACAATTTCTCAGCAATATCCAAACACAAACACGTCAGGTGATGAGTTGAGTTTTCATGTTGAAAAGTTTTTGAAATGACGGGTTAGCTGATTAAAACCACTCACTGCCTTCAACAATGGCAGTAGGGCAATTGAGGCACAGCAATATCCCACAAGTGACAGTGCTGCAGAAGCTCACGAATCTGATCGTTTTTATTTCCAGTTTAATTGTTTCCTGTCACCCAAGAATCAAATATTGCAGCTATTTCACAATCTCACACTGCCCCCTCTCTCCTGTTTCTCTTGCTCTCACCATTTTCCATTTCTTTCTCTCACTCTCTTTCTCTCCGTGTCCAATTCGATCATCCTGCCGTCTCTATGACCCACTTTCCTCTGATAGTGTGACAATTCTTTCCAGAGAGTCAGATATTTGGGTTACAATTCCCTCCGGAGGGAGCCCCGTCTCCCAGATCCTGGGGGTTTAACCTGTTTGTGTCAACAATGCTCCGGTTACTTTAACCCCAGGCTTCAATTCCGTTTTAAAACCGACAAGGCCGTGATCTGACAGGTCCCAGTTAACCAGATGCCCCGACAAAACAGGCTCCCACCCCCATCCCACCCCTCAACCCCCAGAGGAGATGAAACCTCGGGGGAAGAAACAGACCCCACTCACCTGGGCCCCACGGGCTGCAGCCTGGCCAACAGGCCTCAGGCCTGTGCTCCGCCCCTCTGGAGGTTGTTCTTGTCCAAGGTTTTCCTGGCCCCCAGGCATTTTGGATCTTCACTTTCCTGCGTTCCCAACAAATGTTCCTCGGGATAAAAGAGAGAAGAGATGAGTTGGTGGCACATTTATTCTGGGTGAGGGGTTAGTGAAGCCCACCTCTAACCTCTCTGACACGTTGCATCCTCGGTCAGTCTGCTCTCTGTGGAGGGCTCTGTCTGATTGACATGTTAATTCCCAGGACAGGAGCCTTGTGGGATCTGGCTGCCCACGGAGATGTTCATTCGGGGGCAACAAAGTCTTATCTTTCCCAGTTTTCTCCAACTCTCTTTTTTTAGAAGCTTTGTTAGTTGTGTCAGTGCAGTTTGAAAATACTAAAGATTACTCTCACACTAGCGTCTCAGAGCCTGACTGTAGGTCGGCTTCCTGAGACGCGCACACAGGGCTGGGAATGGAGAGGGGGACATTTGCTGAGGATCTCTTGGGATTTTCCTGCTGTATGTGTGATTCCCAGAATTAATCTCTGTCTCTGTCCCTGTCTGACTGTCTCTGTGTGTGTCTCTCTCTGTCACTCTCTTTTTGTCTGTCTCTTTCTCTCTGTTCCTGTGTGTGTGTCTCTCTGTCTCTCTCGCTTTCTCTCTGTCCCTGTGTCCCCCATTCTGTCTCTCGCTCTCTGTGTCTCTTTCTCTGTCTGTCCCTGTGTCTCTCTCTTCTCTGTGTGTGTCTCTCTCTCTTTCTGTCCCCGTATGTGTTTCTCTGTCTCACTCTCTCTATCTCTCTGTCTTTCCCTGCCCTGCTATACATAAAGCCATTTCTAACTTGATTTTCTATCTTTTATTTCCTTTCCCTTTCTCAAAAATATTGGCAGAGTTCAGGAATTTAAATCATGTCTCACGTGCCTGCCCTTCAACACCCACATTTCACCCTCTCTGCTCCCCTGCCTTCACCCCCCCACACACACAGACAGACAGACACACACACAAAGACACACACACAGACACACACGCACAAACAGACACACACGCACAGACAAGACACGGACAGACACAGACACATACATAGACACAGACAAGACACATACACACTTTCACTCACTCATTCTCTCTCTCTACACTCTCTCTCTCACACTCGCTTCTACATACTCTCTCAGTTACACACACTTTCTGACACACGCACCACCACACACTCATATTCACCATCTCATAGATTCTCACTCTCACACGCTCACTCTCTCTCTCCAAAACTCTGTCTCACACACACACTCGCAAAATCTCTCACACACACTCTAACACACTCTCCTTTCTCACACACACACTTTTTCTCACACGCACAATCGGTATTTCTCTCCCGTAGACTCATACTATCTTTCCCGCTCTCTCTCACACACACACACTCTCTCTCACACACACACAATCTCTCTCTCTCTTTCTCTCTCTCTGTCTCTCTCTCTCTCTCTCCCGCCCCCGTCTCTCAGGCACACACTCACACAGAAAGTGTGAACACAAAACCTTCCTCTCACTTGCAGACACTCTCTCGCACGCCCACACACTGTCTCACATACATGCGCTCTCTTTCTTTCTCGGGCACACACACACTCTCATACTCTCACACGCTTTCTCACGTGCACACGCTTTCTCTTGCACACACACATTCTCTCGTGCACAGTCTTCCACACGCAGACACTCTTTCTCTCACACATGCCCTCTCTCTCAAG